>NC_058419.1:65396355-65543907 GCF_002201575.2 Neomonachus schauinslandi
TCCCCAGTGTCTATCACCCAGTCACCCCATCCCTCCCACCCCACCCCTCACTCCAGCAACCCTCAGTTTGTTTCCTGCAATTAAGAATTCCTCATATTAGTGAGATCATATGATACATGTCTTTCTCTGTTTGACTTATTTCACTCAACATAATACCCTCCAGTTCCATCCACGTCGTTGCAAATGGCAAGATCTCATTCCTTTCGATGGCTGCATAATTTTTTTATATGTGACTCTTTCTAGATTCTATTTGGTTTTAAGAAGTTCACTTAAATTTTGCTTTTTATACTAGGAACAGTTTTGTGTTAATAGTAATAATTTGTAATATTTTAATATTTATAGAATTAAAGTACTAAGAAACTGAGTTTTCTTGAATTTTAAAGAAATTATAGTCCTTAATTTTCCTTTGTTCCCCCTTTTCAGTATAATCCTGCAGTATTCCTTTTACCATCGGTTATCAGTTTATATTTACATGTAAGCCTCTGCCTTCAGTAAACACTTCATGTTTTAAAATGTGGATACTTAATTTTTTAAAGTTTTTATTTAAATTCCAGTTAGTTACTGTATAGCGTAATATTATTTTCAGTACACTATAGTGTACAATATAGTGATTCAACACTTCCATACAACATCTGGAGCTCATCACATGTGCACTCCTTAATCTCCATAAACTATTTTAGACATCCCCCCTCTCCCTCCCCCCTGGTAATCATCAGTTTGTTACTTAATTTTTTAATCAGTAAATGTTAGCCTGATTTTAAGCATAAGTCAGTATTAAAATCCATACAGTGTTTTAAGGCATGCAGAAATGGAGCACATTAAAAGACAACCCACAGAATGGGAGAAAATTTTTTGAAATCCTGAATCTGAGAAGGGATTAATAACCAGAATATATAAAGAACTCCTATAACTCAACGACAATAAAACTCAACACAATTGGAAAATGAGTGAAGGACTTCAGTAGACATTTCTCCAAAGAATATGTACAAATCGCCAATAAGCACATGAAAAGATGTTCTACATCATCACTGGTTATTATAGAAATGCCAATAGCAAAACACAAGATATCACTTAATACCTGATAAGATGCGTATTACCAAAAAAAAGAGAGAGAGAAAGAAAGAACAGGTATTGTCAATAAAGTGGAGAAACTATAACCCTGGTGCATTGCTGGTGACAGTGTAAAATGGTGTAGCTGCTATGGGAAAAGCAGTGCAGCCATTCCTCAAAGAGTTAAACATAGAATTATTTATATAATGATCCAGTATATGATCCAGCAATTCCACTTCTAGGTATATACACCAAATAATTGAAAGCAGGAACTTAAATAGATACTTGCACACTCATGTTTACACAGCAGTAGTGTTCTTAATAGCCAAAAAGGTGGAAGCAATCCCAGTGTCCATTAACAGATGAATAGAGAAAGGCAATTTGATATATATTGATATATATATATATATAATGATATATATATATATATATTTATCATATATAAATCATATATAAATGTTATATTTATCATATAAATATGATCTATACATACATACACACATACATACATACATACCATGGGATATTATTTAGTCTTAAAAAGAAAGGAAATGCTGATACTTTACAATATTAATGAATCCCAAAGCTATCATGATAAGTGAAATAAGCCAGACGCAAAATGACAAATACTGTTTCATTCCACTTAGAGGTACCTAGAGAAAGATTCATAGAGGCAGAAAGTAGTAGTTACCAAGGTTTGGGGGAGAGGAAAATACAGAGTTATTTTTAATATGTACAGAGTTTCTTTCTAGGACCATGAAAAAGTTTTAGGAATGGAGTGTTGATGGTTGCACAACATTGTGATTGTACTCAGTGCCACTGAATTGTACTCATAAATAGAGAACATTCATATGCATGCGTCCACGTGCCACCCTTTAGACATTGATTAAGTGGATCTGGAGTAGGGCTCAGGGACGTACAGGTGATTTTGATGTACCTGCAGCATGAGAACCACTGCTCTAAATGATTCTCAACATAATTGGAAATGTAACTCAAAACCACAGTGGGATACCTTTTGTTACTCACTAGGATGGCTATAATCCAAGAAATAGAAAAATAGTAAGTGGTGAGGATGTGGAGGAATTGGAACCCTGTGTTTTGCTGGTTTCAAATGTCAAATGGTGTAATTTATGTGGAGCTCAATTTGGCAATCAAAGGTTCAATATAGAGTTACCATATAACCCAGCAATTATACTTCTGGGTGTATACTCAATAGAAAGGAAAACACTTGTACACCCAAAGATTTGTACACCAATGTTCGTAGCATCATTGTTCATAATAGTTCAAAGCTAGAAACAACCTATATGCCCATCAACTGGTGAATGGTTAAACAGATTTGATATATGCATATCATAGAACATTATTAAGCAATGAAAAGGAAGAAAATGCTGATACATGCTACAGTGCAGATCAACCTTGAAAACATATGCTAAGTGAAAGAAGCTAGTCACAAATGACCAGATGTTGTATGATTCCATTTACATGAAGTGTCCAGAGTAGGCAGATCTGTAGAGACAAAGTAGATTAGTGGTTTCCTAGGGGTATAGGAGAAATAAATAAATTGGGGGATGATGGCTAGGGGTATAGGGTCTCTTTTGGGGGTGATAAAAATGTTTTAAAAACTAGATTTTGGTGATGGTTGCTCAGCTCTGTGAATACACTAGTGAATTGTAAATGGTAAATTGTGAACTATATCTGAATAAAACTTAAAAAAAACTCAGTGGCTTACTTTTTTATCTACAGAAGTTTTATTTAGTTATCTTCCAGCTAATTGCTCATTCTTTATGATTTCCTATGTCTTGCATGTACTTTCTAGATTATCTTTAACATTTCTTTAAACATAGTAAACAGTTATAGTCTATGTCTGATTATTCCAGTTTTTGAAATCTTTATAGATTTGTTTCATCTCTCTAATTTCTGTCAATTTTTCAGGCATGCTGCGTTGTTTCCATGTGTGTTTAAGTACTTTTGACCACAAGTTCCTAATATCCTTTGGAGTATTAATATGTGGTAATTCTTTGAGGCCTAGGCTAACATTTGGTTACTCCAGAAAGGATTTGCTGTTGTTTCTGCCAGGGGTCTGGGGATATTTTTAGTCTCAGATCCCTTGATATTACAATTTGCGCTTGAAGCACTCTTAATTTTTAAGTTAGTGGGAATTTGGGCAAATGATGGGCTATTTGATGATATGAACTAGGGCCTCTCCGGTACTTAAAATATTATTCCTTTGTTTCTTTTACTTTCTGCATAAATCAAATAAGCATACTCCAAAGAATGTTAACCAATTTCAGTGGTCTTTGCATGCTAGTTCAAGGGTGGTAATTTTTATGTGAGATTCCTATAGTGTGTGACTAATCAGAAGGTGGTATGACTACAAGATTTAGATTTAGACTTGAACAGATACAACAGCATATGTTTAGATTATCAAAACTGAGCCATCTGCTTAAAGTCAGCTTTATGGGACCTGCATTGATGTATTCAGGCAGTGCAGTAACTAATATCATTGAGGTACTCTTTTTCACTTACTGTTCATTATAAGTAGAATTCTTCTGGGCACCTCCTAGTAGTTGTGTTATTGCTTGGGTTTTAAGCTTTCCTAAGTCTTTGTTATGTTTAAAAGTGGTCTTGAGTCCTGCAAGTTAACCGAAGGAGCATTGGAGGAAAGGAAAACAGATTTCTGAAATAGTACAAAGGAATTATTTGATTAGTAAGGATTTTGTGATAAAACGGTGTGGAAGTCCTAGAAGGTGTTTCCAAATTCTTGGTGGCTAAACTACTCCCACGGTTCTTTAGATCAACCCTTTTAAATCATTTATGTGGAAAATTCTTTGAAATAATTTTCAAGACTTGGGGAAACTCTATAAAATTTATTGATATAGCCCATGGTGTTTTATTATCATCTCCAATTCCCTGTTTATTATAGCTGTATTGATCATCAGAATACTCCAGTGAGACTGGCTTATTTTAATAGTGTAATTGTAATTTGTAAGGGGTCAAAAGGGAAATTGAATATAAAAAGCTTTTAGTATTATATTTTTGGAAAGTTTGCTTTAGCTCTACTGTCTTGAATAACCTTGAAAGGCACTTAAGGCAGCGTGGTAGGCTGAACAATGGCCACCCGGAGATGTCAGATCTTACCTAGGTCCTGGAACCTGTGTTACCTTATAAGAAAAGGGGATTTTTTTAGAGGTGACTAAACTAAGGATCTTGAGATGAGGAGATTGTCCTGGATTGTCCAGATGGCTCCTAATTCCATTTGCAGGTATCTTTGCAGGAGAGAGTCTGAGGGAGATTTGATATGCACAGAAGAGGAGGAATTGTGACCACAGAGGCAGAGATTGATGTGGCTGCAAGTCAGGGAATGCCAGCAGCCACCATGTGCCTGAGGAGGCAAGGAATAAATTCTCTCCTGGAGCTTCCAGAGGGAGTGTAGATGGCCCTGTGGACACTTTGATTTTGGCTCAGTAGGACAGATTTTGGACTTCTGATCTCCCAAACTGTGAAGGAGTATATTTCTGTGGTCTTAAGATTTTGGGTTTGTGGTGATGTGCTATGGCAGCCCTAGCAAACTAATTGAAGCAGTGAGTTTTCCCAACCATTCTTCTTTATGACTTGTACCCTAGTTTGCAGCACAAGCACCTGAGAACCTTCTTAGAAAGTTTATATTTCTGTGCCTCATCACATATCTAGGAAATCAGAATTTATAGGAATGGGATCCAAGTGTGTGTATAACACATTGTCCAGGTGATTCTGATGTGCGCCAAGTTTGATAAACATTTCTTTTTTTTAATTATTATTATTTATTATTTTTTTTTAAAAGATTTTATTTGAGAGAGAGAGACTGAGAGAGAGCATGAGAGGGGGTAGGATTGGGAGGGTCAGAGGGAGAAGCAGACTCCCCGCTGAGCAGGGAGCCCGATGCGGGACTCGATCCAGGGACTCCAGGATCATGACCTGAGCCGAAGGCAGTCGCTTAACCAACTGAGCCACCCAGGCGCCCCTTGATAAACATTTCACTAGGATGCTGTGTTGATTTCCTCTTGCTGCTGTAGGAAATTACCACAAATTTGATGGCTTAGAACAACACAAGTTTATTCTCTTACTGTTCTGGGGGGTTGAGGGTCCAAGGTTAGTGTTACTGGGCTAAAGTCAGCAGGGCTGGTTCCTTTTGGCTGCTCTAGGGAGGGAAAATATTTCCTTGTCTTTTTCAGCTTCTGGTGGCTGTCTGTATTCTCCATATTGAACGTGTGTCACTCCATTTGTGCATATGTCATCACATCACCTTCTACTCTCACTTCTGGATCCCTCTTACAGGGATTATTGTGGTTGCATTGGATCCTCCTGGATAAACTAGGATGGTCTTCTTCAATTTCAGGTCCTTTTCTTGATTGCATCTGCACATTTTCTTTTTCCATGGGTGGATTGGAATGTAGATATATTTGGCAGATATATATAGGATTGGAATGTAGATATATTTGGGAGACCATTATTGAGTTTACTACAGACCCCATGATAACATCTCATGTAAAAACTGTAGGTGTAAATAAGGTTCAATAACAGATTGTCATGATTAATTAATCATGTATTCACCTAACCTTTTTTGGTATATTTTCCCAATAAAGTGATTTGGAGTCAAAAACATTTTTTTTTGAAAAGATAGAATAATTCAGTAATAATTATCAATACTCTTGAGTAGAGAACATTTTTCTGTGGATATTTATTTGGCTAGGTTATTAACATATCCTTTTTATGTGGTTCCCATTTCCACAGAGAATATCAACTCTAATATAAATCAATGGTGTAGGTAGAAGAAACTTTTCCCTTTTCAGGTAGAATTTTTTTCCCTTTAAAAATGTCCTCGCTTTTCCTATCTTAGCCAGTTAGGCCTAAAAGTCTTATGAAGTTTTTCTATAATAGAAGATATTTATGATATATGCAAGAGTAGTTTTTGCCCCCACAAAACAAGAATTGGCTTTTAGTCTTTCTTGGAGTATAAAATGATAAAGTATAGATTACCTTTTTTAAAAAAAAAATCTCTCTTTATATTAATTTTTTTTAAGAAAGAGAACACGAGTGGTGGGGGGAAGAGAGCAGAGGGAGAGGGAAAGAGAATCTTGAGCAGATTCCATGCCCAGCATGGAGCCTGATGCAGGGCTTGATCTTAAGACCCTGAGATCATGATCTGAGCTGAAATCAAGAGTCAGACACTTAACCAACTGAACCATCCAGGTGCCCCTCCTTTACATTAATTTTAACTCATAAGGTGTTCAGTGATAGAACAGCTGGGTAGAAGATCAACAAGGAAATAGAAGACTTGGAAAACACTATAAACCAACCAGACTTAACAGACCTCTAAAAGAACACTCCATCGAGCTGCAGCAGAATACATATTCCTCTCAAGTGCATGTGGAATATTCTCCAAGATAGACCATATTTTAGATTATAAAACAAGTTTCAATTAACATAAGAGGATAAAATCACACAAAATGTTTTCTTTAACCACATGGGAATGAAATTACAAACCAGTAACAGAAGGAAAGTTAGAACATTCACAAATGTATATAAATAACAGACTCCCAAATAGCCAGTAGATAAAAGAAGAAATCACAAAGAAAATTAAAAAATATTTAGACGTGGATGAAAACAACACAAGGTACTAAAATATGGGATGCAGATAAAGCATGCTTAAAGAGGGAAAATTATAACAGTAAATGCCTATAATTTAAAAAGAAGAAAGATCTCAAATTTATAATCTTACCTCTTACGCTTAAGGAACTAAAGTTAGGGTAGACTAAACCCAAAGCAAGTAGAAAGAAAGAATAAAGACTGAAACAGAAATAAATATAAAGGAGGAAAAAACACAGAAAATCATTGAAACTGAAATTTGCTTTTTTGAAAAGATCGATTGATACCTTTTTAGCTGTACTTGCAGAGTAATAGAGGAGACACAACTAAAATCAGGAATATGAAAGAACATCACTACTGATTTGCAGAAATAAAAAATTATAAAGGAATGCTATGAGCAGTTGTATGTCAAGAAATTAGATTCTTCATTTTCACAGCAATGATTCCTATTATACACAGTGGAAATACCTCTTAAAAGGCAAAATAATCACTACCAGATTTTCATGCATTTTTATTAGTGTTTCATATCATTAAATTTTCTCTTGCCATGAGTGGAGACAAGACTTATTAGTTATTGGTGAATTTACATCTTTTAAAACTGTGGACAGAAAAATATGTTATTGCTTAAATGCTGCTTTTTTTGTTTAACCAGTTTTGTTTTGCATCTTACCTCCTTGATAAGTGCCATATAAATGAAATGTCTATTCATTTCATTTTCATTTCGCTTTTATAGAAAAAACTTAATTTTGTTGAAATTACTCTGAGCAGAAGAAATTAATGTTTTCAACATGAAAAACAGTTTTTAGGAGTACATTTTTTTGTGTAAGAAGCATTGGAAAGAGTTTCTAAAAGATGGGATACAGAGAGGCTTTATCTAAAATAAGAGCTTTTAAGTTTTCATTTGAATTCCAGTTAGAGGTGCGTAGGTGGCCCAGTTGGTTAAGTGTCCAAGTCTTGGTTTCGGCCCAAGTCATGATTTCAAGCCCCGCCTTGGGCTCCTCGCTCAGTGCAGAGGCTGCTTAAGACTCTCTCTGTCCCCCTCCTCCAATAGAATAAAATTTAAAATTCCAGTTAGTTAACATACAGTGTAAATTTAGTTTCAGGTGTACAATATAATGATTCAGCACTTCCGTACATCACCCTGTGCTTATCATGGCAAATGCACTCCTTAATTCCCATCACCTCTTTAACCCATCCCCCCACCCACCTCTCCTGACATAGAGAATTCTTATGTCTTAACATTAACTACTTTTTTTTTATCAGGTGTAGGTAATAGCAGTGAAGGTGGAAGAGGAAAGGCAGGTGCAAAACTTTTCCAAGATTTTCAGATGTTAAGTAGAATCTGGACTCATCCTTGGTGTTTGCAGCTGGACTACATTAGCAAAGAAAATAAGGTAAATCAGGTAACCTAAAATCGATTAAGACCTATCTGTTGGAAGCAGAATAACTTCAGGAAAAAGGTTGATCTATATAGACTTACTGTATATTGGAATTTTCCTTTGCTTTGTAGTACAGTAATTCAACCCATTTTATTTCTAGTTAATTTCTATATGTTAATGCATTATGATTATGGAAGGAGTATTAAATGTTATTCTTAACATCTGTATAACCATGGTAAAATGATAAAAATTTAAAAAGTAACATTGGGTCAATAGTATTAACTAAACAATAGACTTTTTTTAAATTTAATTTAATTTTATTATGTTAGTCACCATACATCATTAGTTTTTGATGTAGTGATCCATGATTCATTGTTTTCGTATAACACCCAGTGCTCCATGCAGTACGTGCCCTCCTTAATACCCATCACTGGGCTAACCCATACAATAGACTTTAATTGGATTTCACCAGTTTTTGTACTTATGTCCTTTTTCTTTTCCATGATTCAATCCAAGATTTCGCATTGCATTTAGTAATCATATCTGTTATGCCTCCTTTCCTTTTTTAATCTATGGTAGTTCTTTCAGGTCTTTTTTTATCCCATGACAATTAACTTATCCTCAGGTAAAGTAAACATCATTATAATTTTCAATATAAGTTGAAGTAAACTATTAAAACATTCATCATTTTTTTTTCCTCTAGGGATACTTTGATGAAGACAGTATGGATGAATTTATAGCTTCAGATTCCGATGAAACCTCCATGAGTTTAAGCTCCGATGATTATACAAAGTAAATTGAATAATTTTTGTGTCCTGTGTTGACACATTTAAAATCCCTAATTGCTGATTGTTCTCTCATAATTGGTATTTATATCTTTTCTGGGCTTTCCTAACAGTTTGAATTTGTTCCTTTTATAGAAAGAAGAAAACGAAGGGGAAGAAAGGGAAGAAAGATAGTAGCTCAAGTGGAAGTGGCAGTGACAATGATGTTGAAGTGATTAAAGTCTGGAATTCAAGATCTCGAGGAGGTGGTGAAGGAAATGTGGATGAAACAGGAAGCAATCCCTCAGTTTCATTAAAGCTGGAAGAAAGTGAGTCTAATGAATGTTGCCTTTATAATGGAACACTGATGTAGAAATTATCATGTCCATGCTTTTTTTCAATAATTAATTTATCCTTACTATTTCTCTCAAAGGAATATCTTTCCTAGATGCTTTTAGTAAGCATCTTGGATAATCAGGTCACATAATGACAAATATCTGGTGAATGTTTAATTAAAAGCAAGCCATTGTGCTCTCTCTGATATTTAGAGAAAGAAGAAAGAAAAACTAATGTTTATTTACATGTATATAAACTAAATGCTATATTTTCACTCCATGTGTTAGCTGACTTAATTCTTGAGCAGACTTACAATGCTGTTGATATCTTTATTTTTATAAATGATCAGTAGAAGTCGGATTTAGACCTAGATACATCCAATTTCAGAGCCATGATGGTATTTTCAATTAACTACATATAAATAACTGGAAACATTTCATGTAATAGAGTATCATTGTAATTAACTTTATACAGTGAAACTAGTGTTAATGTTTTAGCCTTTTTCCTTTGTAATTCTTCATAATCTATAATTGTTGCATACTTTAAGTTTTCCCTTTTTCATATACAGTTTATCACCTCTTTTTAAAATTAATTTATTTCTATTTTTTTAATTTAAATTTTAGGTAGTTAACATACAGTGCAATATTGGTTTCTGGAGTAGTTTCTGGAGTAGAATTTAGTGAATCATCACTTACGTACAACACCCGGTGCTCATCAAAATAAGTGCCCTCCTCAATACCCATCACCCATCTAGCCCATCCCCCACCCATCTCCTTCTGTCAACCCTCAGTTTGTTCTCTATCCTTAAGAGAGTCTTATGGCTGGAGGGTTGGGTGGGGGATGGGGTAACTGGGGGGATGGGCATTAAAGAGGAGGGCACTTGATGTAATGAGTACTTGGTGTTACATGTAACTGATGAATCACTAAATTATATCCCTGAAACTAATAATAACTATATGTTAACTAAATTGAATTTAAATAAAAATTTTTAAAAAGAGTCTCTTATGGCTTGTTTCCCTCTCTCCTTTTTTCTTTTCTCCCTTCCCGTATGTTCATCTGTTTTCTTTCTTAAATTCCACCTATGAGTGAGATCATATGGTATTTGTCTTTCTCTGACTGGCTTATTTCACTTAGCATAATGCATTCTAGCTCCATCCATGTCCTTGCAAATGTCAAGATTCTATTCTATATTATGGCTGAGTAATATTCCATTGTATATATATACCACATCTTCTTTATCCATTCTTATGTTGATGGACATCTGGGCTCTCCCCATAGTTTGGCTATTGTTGATAGTGCTACTATAAGCATCAGGGTACATGTATCCCTTCAAATCTGTATTTTTGTATCTTTTGGGTAAATACCTATTAGTGCAATTGCTGGATCATAGGGTAGTTCTATTTTTAACATTTTGAGGAACCTCCATACTGTTCAGAGTGGCTGCAGCAGTTTGCATTCCCACCAACAGTGCAAGAGGGTTCCCCTTTCTCTGTATCCTCACCAACACCTGTTGTTCTTCTGTTGTTAATTTTAACCATCCTGATAAGTGTGAGATGGTATCTCATCATGGTTTTGATTTGTATTTCCCTGATGATGTGATGTTGAGCATTTTTTCATGTGTCTGTTAGCCATCTGTATGTCTTTTTTGGAAAAGTGTCTATTCATGCCTTCTGCCCATTTATTAACTGGATTATTTGTTTTTTGGGTGTTGAGTTTGATAAGTTGTTTATAGATTTTGCATACTAACCCTTTATCAGATACGTTGTTTGCAAATACCTTCTCCCATTCCGTAGGCTGCCTTATAGTTTTGTTGATTATTTCCTTCACTGTGCAGGAACTTTTTATCTTGATGAAGTCCCAGTAGTTCATTTTTGCTTTTGTTTCCCTTGGCTTTGGTGACATGTCTAGTAAGAAGTTGCTGTGGCTGAGGTCAAAGAGGTTTCTGCCTGTGTTCTCCTCTATCACCTCTTTTGTTTTCTCTTTCTCTCCTTTTCTTGTGCATGAGTGTACACATAAGTGAAAGTCTGAATTTTTTATTGGCTGAAGTTGTCTTGACCCATATCTACATTTGAAGGATTAGTGTTGAGGCTCCATATATTCTTGGTGCAGCCTGACTGGGTGTCTAGGAACTCCAAAGTTGGGACCAAATGTCTGAATATTTTAAATAAAATATCTAAAGATAGAACAGTATAAATAGCTCTAAATATTTGTCATTTGAGGGGCGCCTGGGTGGCTCAGATGGTTAAGCGTCTGCCTTCGGCTTGGGTCATGATCCCAGGGTCCTGTGATCAAGCCCCACATTGGGCTCCTGGCTCAGCGGGGAGCCTGCTTCTCCCTCTCCCTCTGCTCATGCTCTCTCTCTCTCTCTATATATATATATATTTCTGTGTCTCAAATGAATAAATTAAAAAAAAATCTTAAAAAAAAATAATTATTTGTCATTTGAGAGTCATATAGCAAAGCAATTGACTGTGAAGAAAAGAGAGATATGGAGGCCAGCTTGGTGAATGACCCTGGGTTCAAACAAGCTTGGCTGGTTTTAGGTCTGCACCTGAACTAATTTCGTGCTTCCTTAATAAACATTTCTCTTTTCAAGAGAATAGGGGGCAGAAAGTGTACTTGGAAGAATAATAGCTGAGAACGTCCTTGCTCAGAAACACACATCCAGATCCAGGAGGCACAGAAAACTCCCATCAAAATCAACAAAAGCAGGCCAACACCAAGACATACTCTAATTAAATTTGTAAAATATAGTGATAAAGAAAAATATCTTAAAACAGGACAAAAGAAGTCCTTAACTTACAAGGGAAAAGCCGTAAGGCTTGCTGGAGATTTCTCAACAGAAATTTGGCAAGCCAGAAGAGAATGGCCTGATATATTCAAAGTGCTGAAAAGGAAAAATATGCAACCAAGAATACTTTATCCAGTAAGGCTGTGATTCAGAATAAATAGGAGAGAGAGAGTTTCCCCAGACAAACAGAAACTAAAGGAGTTCATGACCGGTAAATGAGCCCTGCAAGAAATATTAAAGGGGACTCTTTGAGTGGGAAAGAAAGACCAAAAATGACAAAGTCCAGAAAGGAACAGAGAAAATTTCCAGAAACAACAACAAAACAAGTAATACAATGGCACTAAATACATACTCTGTCAATAATCATTCTGAATGTAAATGGACTAAATGCTCCAATCAAAAGTCATAGGATGTCAGAATGGTTACAAAAAAATAAGACCCATCTATATGCTGCCTACAAGAGACCCATTTTAGGCCTAAAGACACCTTCAAATTGAAAGTGAGGTGATGGAGAAACATTTATCTTGCAAATGGATGTCAAAAGAAAGTCGGAGTAGCCATACTTCTATCAGACAAACTGGGTTTTAACCAAAGACTCTAATAGGAGATGAAGAAGCATATTATATCATAATAAAGGGGTCTATCCAACAAGATATGAGAATTGTAAATATTTATGCCACCAACTTGGGAGCACCCAAATATGTAAAACAATAACAAATGTAAAGGAATTCATTGATAATAATACAATAATAGTAGGTGACATTAAACCCTTTTATGAAGACAGCATTACCCTGATAGCAAAACCAGATAAAGAGTCCCCTAAAAAATAGAACTCTAGGCTAATACTATAGATGCACATAGATGCAAAATTCTCAGTAACATTCTAGCAACCAAATTCAACAATACATTTAAAAAAAATCATTCACAGTGATCAAGTGGGACTTATTACGGGGTTGCAAGGGGGGGGTTCAGCATTCACAGATCAATCAACTACATTATACTACATTAATAAAGGATAAGAACCATACAATCATTTTAGTAGATTCAGAAAAAGCTTTGACATAGTATAGCATCCATTCATGATAAAAACCCTCAACAATGTAGGTTTAGAGGGAGCATACCTCATCACCAGAAAGGCCATATATGAAAAACCCACAGTAGTATCATGCCCAGTGGGGGAAAACTGAGAGCTTTTCCTCTGTGGTCAGGAGCAAGACAGGGATGTCCATTCTCACCACTGTTACTTAACATAGTACTGGAAATCCTACTCACAGCAATCAGACAACAAAAAGAAAGAAAAGACACCCAAATTGGCAAGGAAGAAGTAAAACTTTATTTGCAGATGACAAGACACTCTATATAGAAAACCCAAAGACTCCACCAAAAAGCTGCTAGAACTGATACATGAATCCAATAAAGTGGCAGGATACAAAATGAATGTAGAGAAATCTGTTGGATTTCTATACACCAATAATGAAGCAGCATAAACAAAAATTAAGGAGTCAGTCTCATTTATAATTTTACCAAAAGTAAGAAGATAGGTAGGAATAAACTCAACCAAGGAGGTGAAAGATCTGTACTCTGAAAAGTATAAAACACTGATGAAAGAAATTGAAGAGGACACAAACAGAATGACATTCCATGCTCATGGATTGGAGGAAAACATTGTCAAAATGTCTATGCTACCTAAAGCAATTTACATATTTAATGCTATCCCTGTCAAAATACCAAGAGCATTTGTCACAGAGCGAGAACAAACAATCCTAAAATTTCTATGGGACCACCAGTACCTCAAGTAGCCAAAGCAACCTTGAAAAAGAAACAAAAGCTGGAGGTATCACAATTTCAGTCTTCAAGTTCTACTATACAGCCATATTAATCAAAATAGTATGGTGTGGTGTAAAAATACTCACATAGATTAATGGAACAGAATCAAAAGCCCAGAAATGAACCTACAACTCTATGGACAATTAGTTTTTGACAAAGTAGGAAAGAGTATCTAATGGGAGAGGGGCGCCTGCGTGGCCCAGTTATTAAGCGTCTGCCTTCGGCTCAGGTCATGATCCCAGGGTCCTGGGATTGAGCCCTGCGTGGGGCTCCCTGCTCTGTGGGAAGCCTGCTTCTCCCTCTCCCAACCCTCCTGCTTGTGTTCCCTTTCTCACTGTCTCTCTGTCAAATAAATAAATAAAATCTTTTTTTTTTAAAGATTTTATTTATTTATTTATTAGAGAGAGAGAGAGAAACAGCATGAGAGGGGATAGGGTCAGAGGGAGAAGCAGGCTCCCTGCTGAGCCGGGAGCCCGATGTGGGACTCGATCCCAGGACTCCGGGATCATGACCTAGGACGAAGGCAGTCGCTTAACCAACTGAGCCACCCAGGCGCCCATAAATAAAATCTTAAAAAAAAAAAAAAAAAAGTATCTAATGGGAGAAACAGTGTTTCTTCAACAAGTGGTGTTGGGAAAACTGGACAGCAACATGCAAAGGAATGAAATGGGACCACTTTATTATACCACACACAAATAGAAATTCAAAATGGATTAAAAGACATAACTGTGAGACCTGAAACCATAAAAAATCCTAGAAGAGAACACAGGCAGTAATACCTCTGACATTGGCTATAGCAAGTTGTTTCTAGATATGTCTCCTGAGGCAGGGGAAGTAAAAGCAGAAATAAACTATTGGGACTTCATCAAAATAAGCAGCTTCTGCACGGTGAAGGAAACACCCAACAAAACTAAAAGGCAGCCTTCGGAATGGGAGACAATATTTGCAAATTACATATCTGATAGATGGTTAATATCTGGAATATATAAAGAACCTCTAAACCTCAACACCCAAGAAATGAACAATCTAAGTAAAAATGCACAGCCAACATGAATAGCCATTTTCCCAAAGAAGATACACAGATGGCCAATAGAGGCCACGTATCATCAGGGAAATGCAAATCAAAACTACAATGAGATATCACCTCATACCTGTCAGAATGGCTAAAATGATCAACAGTAGAAACAACAGATGCTGGTGAGGATATGGAAAAAAAGGAACACTTTTGCACTCTTGGTGGGAATGCAAACTAGTGCAGCCACTCTGGAAAACAGTATGAAGATTCCACAGAAAGTTAAAAATAGAACTACTCTACGATCCCATAATTTCAGTACTGGGTATTTACCCATAAAATACAAAAAAATTAATTCAAAAGGATATATGCGCCCCTATGTGTAAAACAGCAATTATCAACAAGAGCCAAATTAAGGAACAAGCCCTCGTGTCCATCTGTAGACAAATGGATGAAGAAGAGGTGATATATAATTACAATGGAATATTACTCAACCATCAAAAAGAATGAAATCTTGACCTTCGAAACAACATGGATAGAACTAGAGAGTATTGTGCTAAGCAAAGTAAGTCACTCTAAGAATGATAAATACCCTGTGATTTCACGTATATGTGGAATTTAAGAAACAAATTTGTAAGGGCAGCAGGATGGTGCCTGACTGTGGGGATCCTACACCACTGGTGAGTGACAGACTCGCGTGCTGTGGACGGGTCACAGACTTGCAGACTGGTAGCGGCGGGGAAAGGACTTTAGGGCAGTCCCCGGGATGGAAACCCGGAGCGGCGGGGTCACGCACACGTGAACTGGGAGCGGCTGGCGGTTTTAGAAGTACAAAGGGCAGAGACGTGCTCCAACCTGGAGGCAGGAGTGGGAGCGCTGCGAAGGGGCGCACAACCCAGAACGCTGCAGTTTATAGCAGCACGGACAGAAACGGAGACAGTGTGGCCTGGAGAGCTCACTGAAGAACAGACTGCGCTCTCTCTGCTCTGAGGCAGAGGGTTGGAAACGGTCTCTTCTGCTCTGACTCGCGGAAGAGATGCAGAAAGCCGCCAGGGAAAGCCACCAGAGAACAAAAGCCCGCAAAACTGATTCCCACTGAGCCCATCCCCCGCCACAGGGGCACAGGGCAACTCCGCCCAAACAGGGTTGCCTGAGTAACAGCGTGGCAGGCCCCTCCCGCAGAAGACAGGCTGGGAAAACAAGAGGCCAGCAACCCTAAGGTCCCAAGAAAACAGGTGCATCTTGCTTGGGTTCTGGTCAATAATTTGGACTCTATACATTCCCTCAAACACCAATCCACAGAATGACTAGGAGGAGGAGCCCCCAAAATAGAAAAGACTCACAGATTATGACTTATGCTGCAGGTTTACAAATGGATGCAGATATAACCAAGATGTCGGAGATGGAATTCAGGCTAGCAATTGTGGGGACAATGGCTAGAATGGAGAAATCAATTAATGGCAACATAGAGTCTCTAAGGGCAGAAATGAAAGCTGAATTGGCAGAACTTGAAAATGCTATCAATGAGATCCAGTCTAATCTAGATAATCTAACGGCTAGGGTAAGTGAGGCAGAAGAACGAATCAGTGACCTGGAAAACAATTTAATAGATAAAAAGGGAAAAGAGGAGGCCAGGGAAAAACAACTCAGAATCCATGAAAATAGAACCAGAGAAATAAGTGACACCATGAAGCGTTCCAAAGTCAGAATAATTGGAATCCAAGAGGGAGTGGAGAGAGAGAGAGAGGACTAGAAGATGTATTTGAGCAAATCGTAGCTGAGAACTTCCCTAATCTGGGGAATGAAACAAACATTCGAGTCCTAGAGGCAGAGAGGACCCCTCCCAAGATCAAGGAAAACAGGCCAACACCCCGGCATGTAATAGTAAAACATGCAAATCTTAGACCCAAGGAAACCATCCTAAGGGCAGTTAGGGAGAAGAGATTCCTTAGGTACAGAGGGAGGAACATCAGAATAACATCAGACCTATCCACGGAGACCTGGCAAGCCAGAAAGGCCTGGCAAGACATATTCAGGGTACTAAATGAGAAGAACATGCAGCCAAGAATACTTTATCCAGCAAGGCTTTCATTTACAATGGATGGAGAGATGCAGAGCTTCCACGACTGGCAGAAAATGAAAGAATATGTGACCACTAAGCCGACCCTGCAAGAAATATTAAGGGGGGTTCTATAAAAGGAGAAAGACCCCAAGAGTGATCTACAACAGAAATTTACAGGGACAGTCTATAAAAACAACGTCTTCACAGGCAACATGATGACAATTAATTCACATCTTTCAATAATCACTCTCAACGTGAATGGCCTAAACGCTCCCATAAAACGGCACAGGGTTGCAGATTGGATAAAAAGACAGGACCCATCCATATGCTGTCTACAAGAGACTCATTTTGAACCTAAAGATACATCCAGACTGAAAGTGAAGGGATGGAGATCCATCTTCCATGCCAGCAGACCTCCAAAGAAAGCTGGGGTAGCAATTCTTATATTGGACAAATTAGATTTTAAACAAAAGTCTGTAATAAGAGACAGAAGGACAGTATATCATTCTTAAAGGGTCTATCCAACAAGAAGATCTAACAATTGTAAATATCTATGCCCCCAACATGGGAGCAGCCCTCTACATAAGCCAACTGTTAACCAAAATAAAGAGTCATATTGATAACAATATGTTAATTGTAGGAGACCTCAATACTCCACTCTCAGCAATGGACAGTTCATCTAAGCAGAAAATCAACAAGGAAACAAGAGCTTTGAATAATACATTGGACCAGGTGGACCTCATAGATATTTACAGAACATTCCACCCTAAAGCAACAGAATACTCATTCTTCTCAAGCACACATGGAACTTTCTCCAGAATAGACCATATACTGGGTCACAAATCAGGTCTCAACCAATACCAAAAGATTGAAGTTATTCCCTGCATATTCTCAGACCACAATGCTCTAAAACTGGAACTCAATCACAAGAAAAGATTTTGCAGAAATTCAGACACTTGGAAGCTAAAGACCACTGTGCTCAAAAATGTTGGGGTCAACCAGGAAATCAAAGAAGAACTTAAACAATTCATAGAAATCAATGAGAACGAAAACACATCGGTCCAAAACCTATGGGATACTGCAAAGGCGGTCCTAAGGGGGAAATACATAGCCATCCAAGCCTCACTCAAAAAAATAGAAAAATCCCGAATTCACCAACTAACTCTACACCTAAAAGAACTAGAGGAAAAGCAGCAAACAATGCCTAAGCCACACAGTAGAAGAGAAATAACTAAAATTAGAGCAGGGATCAATGAATTAGAAACCAGAAACACAGTAGATCAGATCAACGAAACTAAAAGTTGGTTCTTTGAAAGAATTAATAAGATCGATAAACCACTGGCCAGACTTACCCAAAGGAAAAGAGAAAGGACGCAAATTAATAAAATTATGAACGAAAGGGGAGAGATCACGACTAACACCAAGGAAATAGAAACAATTATTAGAAATTATTATCAACAACTCTATGCCAATAAACTGAGCAATCTGGATAAAATGGAGGCCTTCCTGGAAACCTATAAGCTGCCGAGACTGAAACAGGAAGAAATTGACAACCTGAATAGGCCAATAACCAGTAACGAGATTGAAGCAGTGATCCAAAACCTCCCAAAAAACAAGAGCCCAGGGCCTGATGGATTCCCTGGGGAATTCTACCAAACATTCAAAGAAGAAATAATACCTATTCTCCTGAAGCTGTTTCAAAAAATAGAAACAGAAGGAAAACTTCCAAACTCATTCTATGAGGCCAGCATTACCTTAATCCCCAAACCAGGCAAAAACCCCATCAAAAAGGAGAATTTCAGACCAATTTCCCTGATGATATGGATTCCAAAATCCTCAACAAAATCCTAGCTAATAGGATCCAACCATACATTAAAAGGATCATCCACCACGACTAAGTGGGATTTATCCCCGGGATGCAAGGGTGGTTCAACATTCACAAATCAATCAGTGTGATAGAACACATTAAGAAGAGGAGAGAGAAGAACTGTATGGTCCTCTCAATTGATGCAGAAAAAGCATTTGACAAAATACAACATCCTTTCCTGATTCAGACTCTTCAGAGTATAGGGATAGAGGGAAAATTCCTTAAGTTCATAAAATCCATCTATGAAAAACCCACAGTGCCTATCATCCTCAATGGGGAAAAGGTGAGAGCCTTTCCCTTAAGATCAGGAACACGTCAAGTATGCCCACTCTCGTCACTATTGTTCAACATAGTACTAGAAATCCTAGCAACAGCAATCAGACAACAAAAAGAAATAAAAGGTATTCAAACTGGCAAAGAAGAAATCAAACTCTCTCTTTTTGCAGACAATATGATACTTTATGTGGAAAACCCAAAGACTCCACCCCCAAATTACTAGAACTCATCCAGCAATTCAGTAATGTGGCAGGATACAAAATCAATGCACAGAAATCAGTTGCTTTCTTATACACTAACAGCGCAACTGTAGAAAGAGAAATTAAATAATTCCATTTACAATAGCACCAAGAACCATAAGATACCTCGGAATAAACCTAACTAAAGAGGTAAAGGATCTATACTCTAGGAACTACAGAACACTCATGAAAGAAATTGAAGAAGACACAAAAAGATGGAAAACCATTCCATGCTCATGGATCAGAAGAATAAACATTGTTAAAATCTCTTTGCTACCCCGAGCAATCTATACCTTCAATGCCATCCCGATCAAAATTCCAGTGACATTTTTCAAAGTGTTGGAAGATACAATCCTAAAATTTGTATGGAATCAGAAAAGACCCCGAATCGCCAAGGAAATGTTGAAAAAGAAAAACAAAGCTGGGGGCATCATGTTGCCCGATTTCAAGCTGTATTACAAAGCTGTGATCACCAAGACAGTATGCTATTGGCACAGAAACAGACATATAGACCAATGGAACAGAATAAAGTACCCAGATATGGACCCTCAACTCTATGGTCAAATAATCTTTGACAAAGCAGAAAACATGCAATGGAAAAAAGACAGTCTCTTCAATAAATGGTGCTGGGAAAATTGGACAGCCACATGCAGAAGAATGAAACTCGACCATTCTCTAACACCATTCACAAAGATAAACTCAAAGTGGATGAAAGACCTCAAAGTGAGACAGGAATCCATCAAAATCCTAGAGGAGAACATAGGCAGTAACCTCTTTGACATCGGCCACAGCAACTTCTTTCAAGATACATCTCCAAAAGCTAGTGAAACAAAAGCAAAAATGAACTTTTGGGACTTCATCAAGATAAAAAGCTTCTGCACAGCAAAGGAAACAGTCAACAAAACAAAGAGGGAACCCACAGAATGGGAAAAGATATTTGCAATGACACTACAGATAAAGGGCTGGTATCCAAGATCTATAAAGAACTTCTCAAACTCAACACCCAAATAACAATCAAGTCAAAAAGTGGGCAGAAGATATGAAAAAACACTTCTCTGAAGAAGACATACAAATGGCTAACAGACACATGAAAAAATGTTCATCATCATTAGCCATCAGGGAAATCCAAATCAAAACCACATTGAGATACCACCTTATACCAGTCAGAATGGCAAAAATGGATAGGGCAAGAAACAACAAATGTTGGAGAGGTTGTGGAGAAAGGGGAACCCTCTTACACTGTTGGTCGGAATGCAAATTGGTATAGCCACTTTGGAAAACAGTGTGGAGGTTCCTCAAACATTTAAAAATAGAGCTACCCTATGACCCAGCAATTGCACTCCTGGGTATTTACCCGAAAGACACAGATGTAGTGAAAAGAAGGGCCATATGCACCCCAATGTTCATAGCAGCAGTGTCCGCAATAGCCAACCTGTGGAAAGAGCCGAGATGCCCTTCAACAGATGAATGGATAAAGAAGATGTGGTCCATATATACAATGGAACATGACTCAGCCATCAGAAGGGATGAATACCCAACTTTTACATCAACGTGGATGGGACTGGAGGATATGCTAAGTGAAATAAGTCAAGCAGAGAAAGTCAATTATCATATGGTTTCACTTATTTGTGGAACATAAGGAATAATATGGAGGACATGAGGAGAAGGAAGGGAAAAATGGGGAGGGGTGGGAATTGGAGGGGGAGATGAACCATGAGAGACTATGGACTCTGAGAAACAAACAGGGTTTTAGAGGAGAGGGGGGAGGGGGGATTGGTTGGCCCAGTGATGGGTATTAAGGAGGGCACGTACTGCATGGAGCACTGGGTGTTACACGAAAACAATGGATCATGGATCACCACATCAAAAACTAATGATGTATTGTATGGTGACTAACATAATAAAATTTAAATGAAACAAAACAAAGAAAAACAAAAACAAAAAACAAAATTGTAACAGTAAAGGGATAAAAAGAGTGAGAGTTACAAACTAAGAAATAGACTCTTAACTATAGAGAACAAAGTGATGGTTACCAGAGGGAAGGTGGATGGGGGAATGGGTTAAAAAATGTGTTGGGGATCGAGGAGTGCACTTATGATGAGCATTGGGTCTTGTATGAAAGTGTTGAATCAGTATATTGTACACCTGAAATTGATAGTACACTGTATGTTAACTAACTGGAATTAAAATAAAACTTTCAAAAAATAGAACAAAGTAAAACATTTTTCTCCTCACTACCTTATTGGAATAAGCAGATGGCAGCCTCACCACAGACCTCGGTTTACTTATCTTAGAAATCAGGGGGATAGTAAAAATTAAACTACCAAACTATCCTCCTTGTTCTTCTCTGCTCTTGTCCCATAAAGGCAGTTTATTATCAGTGTTAATCTTCCAATTAGATTTAAAGAGTATTTTTCTAAGAATAGTAAAGGAATGGTTCTAGTTTAATAGGAAGCTTCTGTTATCTCTCTCCCTGCTCTCCCGGTCTGACTTTTCACTTAAATTTCTCCTCAGTCATCTCAGAATTGGAAATAAATAGCTTAAAATTTATGTGTTCCTGGGAATGGTTTTCTTAAAATGTTCTTGTTGAAATTTTTTTTCATAACTTTTGGTTAGGAGAACAGGGAGAGTATACAAACCAGTATGTTTCATTCTGTGCTGTAAATGGGTTAAATAAAAGTGCTGAGGTCTTGATCCCTTCATCTTGTAGAAGTACAAGTGGGGTCTGAGGTAGCTGGGTCACCTCCAGAAATGAGTAGCCTCTTCCGTTTTCTCCTGGTATGTTAGGTATGTTAGGTAAACATTATTGTTTTTCATATATTTCACAAGGTGAAAATGTTTAGAAAGAATTGGGGCATGTCGTGAACTTAAAAGCGGATAGGGCAGGCTGTGGGTTCCAAATGACAAATTGGTCCAGGCACTGCTATAGAAGCTTGGGTTCTATCAGTCAACAAAATGCACTCATGGAGCTTAACATTCTACTACTAGTACTACATAGATACATAATACTTTAATGATATTGCTACTTTTCTTTATAAAACTGCAGTGTATCTTGATGCAAATATGGTGGTTAAATATATATTTAGAAAAATGTGCTTCAAGAAATTAGGGGTAAAGTTGTTGCTTTTTATTTGTTTGTATTTCTTTTTGCGTTACCTTGTAAGCAACTTGTGATATCCAGAGTGGATATTAAGGAGTGGCTTTGATTGATTAATTTACTGTTTCTTATCAGATATATAAGGACAAAGTTATAACAGAAGTAATAGTTAATCCATGTGGATGTTGAAATAAGAATATCCAACATAAAATACCAGTTTGTAAGTTTTAATTACATATCCAGGGTATTTATTAACTGGAGTTATAAACCCTTATTTTCTGAATCAGTTTTTATTTTTTTGGACATTACTGTAAAGTATTTTCATTATATCCAATAGGATCAAAATTAGAATGGAATCTTTTGCACAGAAATTATCACCTCTCCTAAGCTTTGGAATTTCTTACCTAGCTGCCACATTTTTACTAACTTTATGCTAGCATTTTTTTATTGCTAACATTTTCACTTTACTTAAATTACCTCTAGTATATTTGGGTAACCATTACTGAAGTTATGTGCAACCTGTGGAACTGCAGAATTCCCTAAATGCGTTTGTTATTTGCCAGTTGTAGAGAGGAGTTTAGTTAACATTGGCTTCATAAGGTGTTTATCAGTTGCCCCAAGACCATCCTCAGGTTCAGTGATTCACAAGACAGCATGTAGTCATATTCAGGTCTATGATTTATTACAATGAAAGGGTAGAAAGCAAAATCAGCAAAGGGAAAAAGCAGATGGGGCAGAGTCCAGAGGAAACCAGGCATAACCTTCTAAGAGTCTTCTCCCAATGGAGTCACCTAAGATGTACTAATTTCTCCAGAAATAAGTTGTGATAATATATGTAAAGTGTCATCTACCAAAGAAGCTCATTAGAGACTAAGTATCTAAGTTTTATGTGCTTTAAACACACTGTCTGTCTGGCTCTTACTAAATCTCAGACTCCCAGAAAGGAAACGGGGGTTCAGAACAAACCACATTGTACAATCTAGGCACAGTGAGCCATTCTTATCAGGGAAAGTTTTATAATAGTACAAGGAGCTATGTACCATTCAAGTGCACAGACAACAGCCTAGGGCCAGCCTTGCAAAGGAAGCTTTCTAAGGTGAAATTTCAGTTGATTCTTAAAGGATAGTGAAGCATAAAAAGAAGTTTGCCAAGTAAAGAAGGGGAGAAAATAATATAAGGCATTCAAGGAAAGGATGGATTCTTGCAAATATGTGACATGTTTAGGCAGTAGTTAATTGTGGTTTGAATATCAATACATAATGAGCTCTCTATAAGTAATGGAAATCACCAGGACCCAGACACAAAGAAGGAACTGATCATTTATTTATTTATTTATTTAGTTTTATTTATTTATTTGACAGAGAGAGAAACAGCGAGAGAGGGAACACAAGCAGGGGGAGCGGGGGAGGGAGAAGCAGGCTTCCCGCTGAGCAGGGAGCCCGATGCTGGGCTTAATCCCAGGACCCTGGGACCATGACCTGAGCTGAAGGCAGATGCTTAATGACAGCCACCCAGGTGCCCGGGAACTGATAATTGAAACAGTAATTTCAAGAAGGTATGCTGTGAAAGCCTTAGGGATATGCTAGTCTTCAGACTAACAACTTTGGTTTTCACCTACCCAGGGATAGGATACAAGGCCTTGAGCCCTGTATAAGGTGGAGAGTTCTTTGAACCCAGATTAAAGCTGAATCTCTTCAAAGGGTATGTAGACCATTGAAGAATAGGGTAGAAGAAAAATTTGCCCATCCATCCAGGGAGATGTCAGGGAAGCTTATCTGTTTCATCCTGGTCTCTGGGTTGAGAAAAATAGTTTCCTTGGATTCATAATCATGGGCTTACATAGGTTATGATTTGAATTTATGTTACTTAGTCTAAAAATCTCAAGCTGATGGGGCTCCTGGGTGGCTCAGTCAACTGAATGACCAACTCTTGATTTCATCTCAGGTCATGATCTCAGGGTTGTGGGAACAAGCCCCGGGTCGGGCTCTTCCCTCAGCAGGGAGTCTGCTGGAGATTCTCTTTCTTCTCTCCCTTTGCCCCTCTCCCCCATGCTCGCGCCCTCTCTCTCTTTCTCAAATAAATAAATAAATCTTTAAAAATTAAATAATAAATAAATAAAGATCTCAAGCTGCAATACCTCAAAAGTAATCCTGGATTGTTGATCCCCTGGAGCACCTGGCAGAAACAGATGCAGAGTAAGTGTGGAGATGTATGATCTCTACCCAGGATTCTCACATATTACAGCTACACTGAAAGTGAAATGAAAATAAAAATGATAGAATACCTGAGGAAACAATTAACTTTAGAAAAAGTTAGCAACAAAATAAGTTAGCAGTCAGCCTGGCAAAAGTTAACACACAAAACAAACAGCATAATTAGATTCTTAAGGGCCTCCAATAATAGAAATATTTGATAAAGACTGTATTATGTTTAAAGTGATAATTTTAAAAATCAACAGTGTAAGTTTATGCCAGAAAATTTAAAACTTAGATGAAGTAGACAATATTCTAGAAAAATATAACAAAATTGAGTGTTCATTTGACAGTAGCCAAAAATTAGAAATAATCTAAATATCTGTGAGACTAATGAGATGTTTATAATGTCTATGAGGAGAGCTAATAAATGATGGTATATTTGTGCAGAATTCTACATAGCAGTTAGAGTGATTGAGTAAGTCTCACTTTGAGTGAAAAATGAAAAACTACATTTAATGAAAAAGTAAGTCACAGAAAGATACAGCCTGCTTATATACAGTTTGAAAACATGAATAGTAATGTACAGTTTAAAGATACATGTGTAGTAAAAATATAAAACATACACAGAAATAGTAAATACAGAATTTAGGATTTTATTTTATTTATTTTGATACATAATAAATTTTATTTTGTTCTTTTACATTTTTTTAAAAGATTTATTTATTTATTTATTTATTTGAGACAGAGAGAATGAGAGACAGAGAGCATGAGAGGGAGGAGGGTCAGAGGGAGAAGCAGACTCCCTGCCGAGCAGGGAACCCGATGCGGGACTCGATCCCGGGACTCCAGGATCATGACCTGAGCCGAAGGCAGTCGCTTAACCAACTGAGCCACCCAGGCGCCCCTGTTCTTTTACATTTTTTAGTATAATTGACACAATATTACATTAGTTCCAAGTGTACAACCTAGTTATTGGACAAGTTTATGCATTATGCTATATTCACCACAAGTGTAGCTACCATCTCTCCTGTTACATTGCTGTTACAATATCATTGACTTTTATTGACAATATCACGTGCCTTTTATTCCCATGACTTAGTTTGTTCTCTGTATTTATAGGTCTCATTCTGCTTTTTGTTTGTTTATTCATTTGTTTTGCTTTGTATTGTTTTTAGATTCCCATGACTTACTCATTCCATAACTGGAGGCCTGTATCTCCCTCTCCCCTTCACCCATTTTTCCTAAACCCCCACTCCCTCCCCTCTGGCAGCCATCAGTTTTTTCTCTCTATTTATAGGTCTGATCCTGCTTTTTGTTTGTTTATTCATTTTTTAAAATTCCATTTATGAGTGGAATCATATGGTATTTATCTTTCTCAGTCTGACTTATTTCACATAGCTTAATACCCTCTAAACCGAGAGATTATTAGAATTTAGGATTTTAGATATCTCTCAGAAAGATGGGAGGGAAAGAAGAGAATGAGATTGGGTATGGTCACATATTAGGTGTCAATTGCATCAGAAGCAGATTTAGCAAGTGGTAAAATTTAATGAAGGTGGGATGTGGGAACATGGCTATTCACCATATTCTGTATACTTTTGTGAATATGTATACTTTTGTAAAATATATATAACAAAAATATGGAAAAATTTAAAATACATTAAAAAGCAATTGAGGGAAGGTACAAAAACAGGTAAACCTTATGTTCCTAATTTTGAATTGAACTGTTTATGTTTAGATATTTAATAGATTATTTTGTGTTACTTTCTTTTCAGAGTTTGTGGAGAAAATAACAAAACGATTTAATATGACATGGTCATTCTGGGATCAATCACTTTTTGTTTTCCAGAATTCTGTTATGACTGTGAAATATTTCCTGCCCCTAAGATCTTTTCTCTCTTGATCTCTGAATCAGTCTATTTCTCTTCCCTCCCTCTTCTCCTCCCTACCTCTGTCTGTCTCTCTTTGGTTCTCTAGGTCTTTTTCTGTCCTAGTCCCTATCTCTTGGGGTTTGTGTTGGGAGTTACACACTCTCAGTGCCTGGAGCAGGGGCGGGCTTTGTCTCTTAGGGTCTCTGTTTTTTGAGCCCCCTGCTCCTAGGCACTGTTTCTCATAGTTGTACTTTCTCAGGGTCTTTCTCTTGCTTACTCTCTTACTTGGTGTGCATGCCTCCTCCCCTCAATGTTTTTCTTCCTTTGCATTCATTTGTGCCTGTTTGTATGTGTCCCACTCCCTGTCTTTCTCTCCTTCTCCTAGAGTTGGGTTTGTCCCCTCTACTACACTGCCCACCTTGTGTCTTTTCTGCACAGTAAAGCTCTCCCTTTCCTGGGGTGGTCTTTTTTTCTCTTCTTGAAAGAGGGTGCCCTCCTTCCCCTTCTTCCCCCTTCTCGCCTCCTCCCTTCTCTTCCCTCCCCTTTCCCCCCTTCCTCCTATTTCTCTTGGTCTCTTAATCCTTCTCTCTGGATCTTTGAGTTTCTTTTCTTATTTGCCTACTTATTTATGTTTCATTTATTTTATTTAGGTAAAGCTACTTCCTCTTCTAATCCAAGCAGCCCAGCTCCAGACTGGTACAAAGATTTTGTTACAGATGCTGATGCTGAGGTTTTAGAACATTCTGGAAAAATGGTACTTCTCTTTGAAATTCTTCGAATGGCAGAAGAAATTGGTGATAAAGTGTAAGTTTCTTCTATTTTTATTACATAAATGAACCTTTTTATAACCTTTCTATTGTTTAAACAATTTATTTGAAAGAAATCTGTTTTGTTTTCTTCCTTTCTGAAGATGTGATTTCTTTAGTAGTGTAGTGATAGACAACTCTCTTCTTTCTAAGCCACTAGTTCTGAGTACATAGTCTGGTTACTTCTTCAGTGCTGTTTTCCCTTTCTGGCTGTTGCACCTTGAACTTATTTCTTTGAGCCAGGTCTCTAGTGGATATCTATATTTCACCATCTTTAAAAATTATTTTTCAATCCATGCAGTGTGGTTCCTACTTTATTGAGACTTTTCCCCCCTAAAGTCATTTAGTGACCTTTTAATCCCCAAATCTAGTGGATACCTCTGACTTTATTTCACCTCTGACTATTCTCTTCTCTATCATATCTCCTTTGTTTTTGTTCTTGTTCTCATCCTTCAAATTACTGTTCGAAAAAAACATACTTTTAAAGTTTTGAACCAGACTTACTTTTTAGGTTGTTACAAGGTCCCAACATGTGTTCATAAAATATTTTTAAAATATATCTCTAGTTTTTTTTTTTAAGATTTTATTTATTTATTTGATGGGGAGAGAGAGAGAGAATGTGAGCACAAACAGGGGGGAGTGGCAGGCAGAGGCAGAGGGAGAAGCAAGCTCCCCGCAGAGCAGGGGGAGCCCTATGTGGGACTCGATCCCAGGACCCCGGGATCATGACCTGAGCCGAAGGCAGTCGCTTAACCAGCTGAGCCACCCAGCCGCCCTCTGTGATTCTTCTATTTTTTTATTTTATTTAATTTATTTATTTTAAAGATTTTATCCATTCGACAGAGAGAGACACAGCAAGAGAGGGAATACAAGCAGGGGGAGTGGGAGAGGGAGAAGCAGGCTTCCCGCCGAGCGGGGAGCCCGATGCGGGGCTCGATCCCAGTACCCCGGGATCATGACCCGAGCCGAAGGCAGGCGCTTAACGACTGAGCGACCCAGGCGCCCCTCTGTGACTCTTTTAATAACAGTTTAATATAAGACTTAAACGTTTTATCTTAAAGAAGTTTCAAACTTAGTTCCTTTAACTTTCCTGGGAAGAGGTAGATCCACTATTAATATAATTACTATACCATCTTTTAATATACTTCTACTATTTACACATTCTAATATTCTTGTATGTTTTTCACTGGATAGTGAGTTTGAAGACAGTTTCATTATTTTTTATTAACCATTATGCCTTGCACTTAGTAAGTACTCACTAAAATTTATTTTTGTTGTATGTTGCCACTTTTTAAATACAGAAACAAGTGGTTCAGATAAGGGATGATGTTGGCCTGGAATGGAGTTGGTAGTATTGGAGGTAAAGGATATGTTTTGGAATAGAAACAACAGGATTTGGTACATTAATGCAGGGCAGTAAGAATGTGAGAGTAGTCAGAGATGACTCTCAGGCTTCCAGATTCAGTGGCTGGTGGATCCTGGTGTTACTTACTAAAATGGAGAACAGTAGGGAAGAACTAAGTTTATTAGAGGTAGTAAAGAGTTCTGCTCTGGCCATGTTAAGTTTGAGAGGCCTATTAGATATCCATGAGAGATGCAAGTAGAAAGTGGGTATTTGAATTCAGAGTTCCTAAAAGTTCAGGAGAGATTATTGCTGTGACGTGCTCATGCTTTTTTTCTGCTATCAACTTAGGTAGTTTAAAATTAATTTTTTGGGGGTACCATACAAAAATTTAAGAGTGTGGAAGGGATTTTAGTGGTCTTTTAATTTCCTCACCAGTGCAAGAAGCTCCTCTACCATATTCATCATAGATGTTCTCCTAACCTCTCCCATGATAGAACATTTGCAATTTCAGAGGGATACCTACAGTTGAATACTTCACATTTTTAGAAATCATATCCTTATCTTTAGTTTATACTTTATCCCTATAGCTGTTTTCCTTATGGTTTAAAATTGAACATACCTACTGCCTTTTTTTAGACTCATATAGTGATTTTTTTAAGTTCTGAGTCCAACTGATAGACATTATCAGTGTTAGGACTATAAAACTATTCATTTCCATAACTGTGATTACCACTGTTTTTTATTTGTCCAACATTTCCTTGTGGAAATTTTCAAACAAAAAAAAAGCAGAAAGAATTTTATAGTGAATACCCATATACCTGTCACCTAGAATCTATACTATATTCTATATTTTATTATACTTTCTTTATTACATATCTGTTTATCTATCCATCTTATTTTCCTGATGCCTTTCAATGTAGGTTGCAGACATCAGTACTACTGTTTCAGTTGTCTCCTCTTCAAAAAATGGTGGGTTTATCTCTCTTGTCACTTTTAGCTTTTCTTCTGAGTTGATTGATCTGTTCTTTGTATGGCATAATTTCAATCCTGACCATATGGTCTTGAACATACTTCAGTTTTTTAGCACCCATCTCAAAATATGGTCATAGTAAACAAAATACTTCAGCTGAGTTTTAATTAACACAGAGTTACAGTGAAGCTGGTTCTTGTTTATTCAGGACCCTGTACTTCCATTCATGCAATCCGATAGAGAGGTTTTCTAACATCTAAATAACACTGTTGGTTCATATTAAACATACGGTCAACTGAGACTCTTTTTTTTTTTTAAGAAGAACTGGTGTCAAATCAGATTCATCTATTCTCTATTTGTGCAGTTGATCTTTTGACCCACGTGAAAACTTGATATTTCATAGGGCAAGAGATAAATGAATTTTAGTGATTTTTAGCCAGTGGTGTGTTGATAAATGTTTGACAACTGACTCTTCAAAAAATGATAACAGAGAAAGCAAAGAAGCACATAGAGCCCTAATTTGTAACATTTGCTGATATTCTTGGTAAAATACTCCCACTGTGGCCAATCTTAAGCTACTAACAGTCGTGGGAAAAAATGCTAACAATCCACTTTCCTGTTTCAAGCAAGTTACAGCTAATTCCAGTACACTACTAGTTTCAGCCCAGCCCTTCTGACTTATTTTCTGTCATTTAAGTATTAAATTTTGATTGAATTGTAATTTCCAGATTTTTTGATATGTATGAATTTGATTTGTATTGCTTCTGTATTTTCATATGGGTCATTAATAAAATGGATAAAGCCAAAATAGTTTATACAAGGATGAAAATTATTACCAGTCAGGGCGTAGTTGTTCATGTTATCTGCAACTAGAAAAAGTTAAGAGATGACCATTAGTATGTAGCCACTTAGTTCTAATAACATCTTTTTCATAGATTTTTCTGAGCTCAGTGGTTCCCAGAACCAGCCTTAATGTGGACTCAAGTCAACCTTTTTCCAGAACAGTACCCCAAATCTCAGATTAATTCCAATTAAATAAATAATAAGTATTTCTAAGAATTTAAATTTCCCAGTTATAGGAACTGCCAAAAACCTTAATTTGTAGCTCAAAAAGAATTGATTAAATAAAGTGTTTGATTCTAGGAAAAATAATCAGTCTATTGAGGGATCAAGACTGTTGGTCGTTTACACTGAGTACTAGGAATACATTCATTTCCTTACCAGTATTCTAGGAATACCAACTGGGAGACGGTAGACCCCCATAGTGCAAAGTTTAGGAAGTCATACAATAGCCAAAGCACATGTTAAAAACTCCCAACAGCTGTTTCATAACTTGAGTTGTTTTTTTCAGTTCTACTAAATCTGAAGACTTAGAGCAATGAGTGTTGAAGGATATTCTGGAGTCATAAAAGTATCTCTCTCCTAGAGTACAGCTTTCAGAATCAAATTAAACCAAACAATATGCTTGGACAGGTGTCTAGTTCCTTGTATACTGACCTACTTTGTTTGCATATATAAGGGAGAGAACGAGCCCTCCTTTATCCTTTATTCTCTTTCTAGATTTTTTTAATTTCCTGTGTATAATTGTGTCCACTTCTCACCAATGGGATAGATGAGACCAGTGGTTTTCAAACTGTTTTTCAGAACCCATGAAAGTTGGTGAAAAGAGAAGGCTAGAGCAGAAGCTGAGGGGCCAGGGACACTTTTATCTTCTCCCCCAAGGCCTAAAGCACCCTGCTTTGTTTGTTTGTTTTATTTGTTTAAAAAAAATTTTTTAATATTTTTTTTAAGATTTTTAATTTATTTATCAGAGAGAGAGAGAGACAGAGGCAGGCAGAGGGAGAAGCAGGCTCCTTGCTGAGCAAGGAGCCCGATGTGGGACTCAATCCCAGGACCCTGGGATCATGACCTGAGCCGAAGGCAGACGCTTAACCGACTGAGCCACCCAGGGTTCCTGTTTAAAAAGATTTTTTTATTTGAGAGAGAGAGAGAGCATAAGTGGGGGGTGGGTGGGAGGTGGGGCAGAGGGAGAGGGAATCTCAAGCAGACTCCCAGCTGAGCGTAGAGCCCGACCTGGGGCTGTATCTCACGACCCTGAGGTCGTGACCTGAGCCAAAATCAGAGTCAGACACTTAACCAACTGAGCTACCCAGGTGCCCTTTATTTATTTACTTATTTACTATTTTATATATATATATATATATTAAAGTTTTTATTTAAATTCCAGTTAGTTAACATACAGTGTAATGTATAATGTTAGTTTCATGTTAAATAGATGATGGGGATTAAAGAGTGCACTTGTGATGAGTACCAGGTGTTGTATGGAAGTGTTGAATCAGTATACTGTACACCTGAAATTATTTTTAGTTTCATTTTAATACCATGTAAGACTTTATGTGAACATTTTAATAACACTTAAGACTTTATGTGAACAAATAGTTTTCATGGCTCAAAACAGGAGTTAGGGAACTACTGGGATGGAGAATCAGGAATCTGCAGACATATTTGAAATGGAACAACAAAGTGTTTTAGAATGTGTACAAGTCTAAAATTACTCAAATTCTTTTAATAGTTAACATTTTTTCTCATATTCTTTAAATAGTTTCTTTTGTACACCAGAAGTTTTTAATTTTGATGAAATCCACTTCATCAACTTTTTTCCCCCATAGATCATACTTTTGGTGTTATGTCTCAGAATTGTCTAACCCCAAGTTATGAGGATTTTCTTCTTGCGTTTTTCTAAACATTCTACAGTTTTACCTTTTGAAATCAGATTTATATTCCATTTTGAATTATTTTTTCTATAAAGTGTGAGGTTTAAGCCAAAGTTCATTTTTTTTTTTTGCATATGGATGTTGAATTTTGCCAAGACCATTGTTGAAAAGATTATCTTTTTTCCACTGAATTGTCTTTGCCTCCTTGTGAAAAGCCATTTAGCTAACTATATATTGTGTGGGTCTATATCTGAACTCTGTATTCTGTACCATCAATATGTGCTTGTCCCGTAATCAGTACTACACCATTCTGATTACTCTAGCTTTTTAAGTGTTGAAATCATGTAGAGTTAGGTCTCCAACTTTTTCTCTTTCAAAGTTGTTTTGGCTACTCTGTGTGTTCAGCATTCTCATATAAACTTTATAGAATCAGCTCGTTAATTTCTCAAAAATCCTACTGTGGTTTTGATTAGAATTGTGTTGAATTTGTAAGTCAATTTGGGAAGAAGTGATATCTTTAGTATGTGACCCTTCTAATCCATTAACACTAATCCATTTTTTTAGCCTTGTTTTCAGCCAGTCTCTCATATCTCTGGACTTGATTGAAGATTTTCTTGAATTGGCCAGTAGGGAAAAGACAGAAGATAAAGATAAACCTCTTATTTATAAAGGTGAGTTACAAACATTTCTATATCATAATTTTTGGAACCTTCATTTAAACGTATTATACAAACATTTTAACAATAAAAGAAAAAATACTCCCCAGACACACAACTTTAATATATCTATTTTTTCTGCACATTCTTCTTGTCCTTATCTATATATATATGGTCTTTATTGTTGCAATTGCAACATGAAATAAGATTTTTTGTTCTTTTTTTCTTTTGTTCTTTTTTTTTTTTAAGATTTTTAAAAAAATTTATCTGAGGGAGATAGTGAGAGCAGGAACACAAGCAGGGGGAGAGGGAGAGGGTGAAGCAGGCTTCCTGTGGAGCAGGGAGCCCGATGTGGGGCTCCATCCCAGGACCCTGGGATTGTGACCTGAGCTGAAGGCAGACGCTTAACGACTGACCCACCCAGGTGCCCCAAGAGTTTTTATTCTTATAAAGAGCTTTATTGAGGTAATTCACATATAATGCAGTTCATCCATTTTAAGTGAACAATTCAGTGGTTTTTAGTATTTTCATAGAGTTCTGCAACTGTCACCACAATTTTCAGCCTTTTTAATCACCACCAAAGAAACCCTGTACCCTTTAGCTATTACCCTCCTACCCCTGCCTTCCACCTCTTCAGATCTTAAGCAATCACTAATGAAACTACTTTCTGTTTCTACAGATTGACCTATTCTGAAACTTTCATATAAATGGATTCATATAATATGTTGTCTTTTGTGACTGGCTTCTTTCACGTAGTATGTTTTCAAAGTTCTTCCATGTTGTAGCATGTGTCATTACTTCATTCATTAGGCCATAAAGATCTAATAATATTCCATTGTATGGATAATAACCACATTTTGATTATCCATTTATTCATTCACAGATATCTGGGTGGTTTTCATTTTCTGACTGTTCTGACTAGTGCTGTGATAAATATTTGTATGCAAGTTTTTATTTAAACATCTGTTTTCACTTCTTTTGGATATATACTTAGGAATGGAATTATTGGGTCATATGGTAATTTTAACTTATTGAGGAACCACCAGACTGTTTTCCATACTGGCTGCACTATTTTACATTTCCACAAGCCGTATAAAAGGGTTCCAGTTTCTCCACATCTTCACCAATACTTACCTTCTGTTTTGTTTTGTTTTGTTTTGTTTTGTTTTATTACAGGTATACCTCAGAGTTATTGCGGGTTTGGTTCCAGACCACTGCAATAATGTGAATACTTCAATAAAGGGAGTCAAATTAGTTTTTTTTGGTTTCCCAGTGCATATAAAAGTGCATACAAAAGTTATATTTACACTATTCTGTAGTCTGTTAAGTGTGCAATAGCATTATATCTAAAAAAAGTATATACTTTAATTAAAAAATACTTTATTGCTAAAAGACACCAACCATCATCTGAGTTTTCAGCAAGTTGTAATTTTTTTCTGGTGGAGGATTTTGCCATGGTGTTGGCATTTCAGTAATCTTCACAGCATCTTCACCAGGAGTAGATTCCACCTCAAGAAACCACTTTCTTTGCTCACCTGTAAGAGGCAACTCCTCATCTGTTCAAGTTTTATAATGACATTGTAGCAATTCAGTCCTGTCTTCAGGCTTCACTTCTAATTCTAGTTCTCTTGCTATTTCAACCACATCTGCAGTTACGTCCTCCTCTCAAAGTCATCCATGAGGGTTGGATTCAACTTCTTCCAAACTCCTGTTAATGTTGATATTTTGACCTCTTCCCATGAATCATAAATGTTTTTTTTTTTTTTTTAAAGATTTATTTATTTATTTGAGAGAGCGAGAATGAGAGAGAGTACATGAGAGGGGGGAGGGTCAGAGGGAGAAGCAGGCTCCTTGCTGAGCAGGGAGCCCGATGCGGGACTCGATCCCGGGACTCCAGGATCATGACCTGAGCCGAAGGCAGTTGCTTAACCAACTGAGCCACCCAGGCGCCCCGTAAATGTTTTTAATAGCATGTAGAATGGTGAATCCTTTCCAGAAGGTTTTCAGTTTACTTTACCTAGATCCATCAGAGGAGTCACTATCTGTGTAAGTTTTGGTGAAAGTGAGTCCTCCTACTTTGTTTCTCTTCAACATTATTTTGGCTATTCTGGGTCCCTGGCAATTCCATATGAATTTTAGAATCACCTTGTAAATTTCTACAGAGAAATCAGCATAGGGATTCTGATTAAGATTCTGATAGGGATTACCTTGAATCTGTATTTCATTTTAGGAAGCATTGCCATCTTAATATTAAGTCTTCTGATCCATGAACATAGAACGTTTTAGCATTTGTTTAGGTCTTTAATTTTCTTTCACCAGTATTTTGTGGTTTTTAGTGTATACATTTTAAATGTCATGTGTTAAGTTTATTCTTACTTTATTCTTTTTGATGGTATTGTAATAGAATTTTCTTAATTATATTTTTGGATTATTCCTTGCAAATGTTTAAAAAAATTGAGTTTTGTATATTAACTCATTTATTAGTCCTAATAGTTTTTAAGTGGATATTTATTTATTTAGTTAGTTAGTTAGTCACTATACACTACTTCATTAGTTTGTGGTGTAGTGTTCCATAATTCATTGTTTGCATATAACACCCAGTGCTCATTGCTGTACGTGCCCTCCTTAATACCAATCACTGGGCTAACCCATCCCCTACCGCCCTCCCCTCTGAAACCCTCAGTTTGTTTCCCAGAGTCCATAGTCTCTCATGGTTCATCTCTTCCTCTGATTTCCCCTCCTTCATTTTTCCCTTCCTTCTCCTAATGTCCTCCATGCTATTCCTTATGTTCCACATATAAGTGAAACCATATGATAATTGTCTTTCTCTGCTTGACTTATTTCTCTTAGCATAATCCCCTTCAGTTCCATCCATGTTGATGCAATTGGTGGGTATTCATCCTTTCTGATGGCTAATATTCCATTGTGTATATGGACCACATCTTCTTTATCCATTCGTCTGCTGAAGGGCATCTCAGCTCCTTCTACAGTTTGGCTATTGTGGGCATTGCTGCTATGAACATTAGGGTGCATGTGCCCCTTCTTTTCAGTACATCTGTATTTTTGGGTTAAATACCAATAACCAGTAACAGAATTGAAGCAATGATCAAAAACCTCCCAAAAAACAAGAGTCCAGGGCCTGATGGGTTCCCAGGGGAATTCTCCCAAACATTTAAAGAAGAAGTAATACCTATTCTTCTGAAGCTATTTTAAAAAATAGAAATGGAAGGAATACTTCCAAACTCATTCTATGAGGCCAGCATTACCTTGATCCCAAAACCAGGCAAAGACACCATCAAAAAGGAGAATTACAGACCAATATCCCTGATGAATATGGATGCCAAAATTCTCAACAAGATCCTAGGCAATAGGATCCAGCAGTACATTAAAAAGATTATCCATCATGACCAGGTGGGATTTATTCCTGGGATGCAGGTTATGGTGTATAATTCTCTTTATATGTTGCTGGATTCTGTTCACTAGTATTTTGTTGAGGATTTGTGCATCCTTACACATAAGATATAACTAATTTTCAGTTTGCTTTCTTTTAATATCTTTGTCTGGTTTTGATAGGAGGCTAATACTGGCCTCATTTAGTGAGTCAAGAAGTATTCCTTTTCCTGGTTTTTGAAAGAGTTTGGGAAGAATTGGTATGAGTTCTTTAAATGTTTGCCAGAATTTAGCACTGAAACCATCTGGACCTGGGTTTTTCTTGTGGGTAGTTTTTATCAACAGCAGCAGCAATATTATAAAATATACATAACATAAAATTTAACATTTTGTCAGAGTGAAAAAGCAACCTACAGAATAGGAGAAAACATTTGCAAATCATCTGTCTTGTAAGGGGTTAATATTCAGAATACATAAAGAACTACTATAATTTCAACAACAAACAGATAACCTGATTCAGAAAATGGCTAGAAGATTCAAATAGACATATCTCTGAAGATAATATACAAATGACCTACAAGCACATGAAAATATGCCCAACATCATTAATCTTTAGAGAAACACAAATCAAAACCACAGTGAAATATAACCTCACACTATTAGAATGGCTACTGTCAAACGAATCTGTAAATAACAGGTTGGTGATGATGTGGAGAAATTGGAACATTGGTGCACTCTTGGTGGGAATGTAAAATGATACAACTACTGTGTAAATCAGTATGGCAGTTCCTCAGAAAATTAAAACTAGAATTATATGATCCAACAACACTACTTCTGGGTAAATACTCAAAAGAATTGAAAGCGTAGTCTTGAAAGAGATTTTTTTTTTTTTTTTTTAAGATTTTGTTTATTTGACAGAGAGAGACACAGCGAGAGAGGGAACACAAGCAGGGGGAGTGGGAGAGGGAGGAGCAGGCTTCCCGCCGAGCAGGGAGCCCGATGCGGGGCTCGATCCCAGGACCCTGGGATCATGACCTGAGCCGAAGGCAGATGCTTAACGACTGAGCCACCCAGGCGCCCCTTGAAAGAGATATTTGTACACTCATATTCATAGCCACATTATTCACAATAATGAAAAGGTAGAAATAATCCGAGTGTATGTTGGTGGGTGAATGGATAAACAGAATGTGGTATATACACAATGGAATATTTTTCAGCTCTTAAAAGGAAGGAAATCTCGTCACATGCTACGACCCTGAAGAAATAAACCAGCACAAAAGTGAAATAAACCACAAAAAAAGGTGAATACTGTGTGATTTCATTTACTTCACATATCTAAGGTAGTCAGATACACAGAGACAGAAAGTAGATCGGTGCTTACTGTGGGGAAGGAGAGAATGGGGAGTTGTGGTTTAGTGGATATAGAGTTTCAGTTTGCAAGTATAAAAAGTTCTGGAGATCTGTTAACACAACTGAACTATACACTTAAAATGGTTAAGATGGTAAATTTTATGGTATGTGGTTGTTTTTTGTTTTTGTTTTTTTTTCTTAGTACAATATAAGAAGTTACATAGCCAGCTGCTAGTGGAGGTTGGGTAAAACAGGAGTTTGTTTTGTTTTGTTTTGCACCAAATCTTTCTGATTTATCTTTTATTAAAAATACAAATTCTAAAAAACTGATAAGAGATATGGGACAAGAAACTTAAAACTCCGTAATGATTTGTTTACTCTATAAGACAGATTTATATATAAAGTTAATGGACATTAAATTTAAAAAAATTTGATGAGTACCTACCAGCTGTTCTGCCAACGACTAGGAAACACAGTTGTAGTCCCTTTCTTGAGGAGCTAATAGTCTAATGGTGAATACAGATGTTAAAGACAAAAAAATTAAATGTCCAGGAAATTGAGGGGCAATATTTCTGTGATTTAAGAAGTTGTAGTAGGGCACCTGGGTGGCTCAGTCGTTAAGCGTCTGCCTTCGGCTCAGGTCATGATCCCGGGGTCCTGGGATCGAGCCCCACATCGGGCTCCCCGCTCGGCGGGAGGCCTGCTTCTCCCTCTCCCACTCCCCCTGCTTGTGTTCCCTCTCTCGCTGTCTCTCTGTCAAATAAATAGATAAAATCTTTAAAAAAAAAAAAAAAAGTTGTTCTAATCTCTCTGCCTCAAACTATCTCAGACAACTCCTTAACCATATTTCCCCTAATCAGTCAATTAATTGGGGGAAAAAAGCCAAATTGGGAGGGGAGAGATAAACAGGTTTTTACCATTTTGGTCATTTTTAAGTGTATAGTTCTATGGCATTAAGTACACCCATATTACCATGCAACCATCACCACCATTTTAAAATTTTCACTTTTGCTGGGGAGCAAGTCTATGAAGCTCCTTATGTTGTCATACCAGAAGTCCCTCTCCCCATAAATTAAATTTTGTTTTTTTCACTGATTTCATAAACATTTTGATGTCACTCCATATATGATGTTCTGTCACTTTCAGCTCTACAATCATCTGTGCAGTAAAATCGTAATTTACTTAACTATTTCTCCATTATTATATATCAGGATTATTATATTCAGGTTTTCACTATTACAGGTAGTCTACTGTAGGTGCCTTGATGAGAGTAGATTTTTAAAAATTTCTTCTGGTTAAATTTCCATGTAAAATGGTGATTTTAGGGTATACTATTTTTCTATTTGAGAATAATAATACAGTGTATGTTATGAATACTATTTACAGTACTCATATTTCTTTATCTAAATATTGAAGTTGAGGGGTGCCTGGCTGGCTCAGTTGGAAGAACATGCAACTCTTGATCTTGGGGTTGTGGGTTTGAGCCCCACATTGGGTGTAGAGATTACTTAAATAAATAAAACTTTAAAAATAAATACATAAATATTAAAGTTGACAGTTACCTTGTTACCAACAACATAAAGACTACATTTAGGTTTCCTTTCTAATAAAAGGGAATCTTTTTATTATTTATATCTTTTCTGTGGATAATTATGTAGTTATTTGAATGATCAGAATCCTGTTTTTCTTTTAACAGCTATTGAGATATAAGCCTATTTTTGATGAAGAAATACTTTAAAAAAGGAGGCTATAATTGTGGCCTTTTTAAAATTTGAAGTATATCTGACACACAGTACCCTATTCGTTTCAAGTGTACATCATAGTGATTTGATATTTTTATACATTATGAGATGACCTCCATGATAAGTCTAGTTACCATGTGTTTACTGCACAAAGTTATTACAATACTATTGGCCATATTCTTTATGCTGTACATTACATACCATGACTTTATTTAATAGCTGGAAGTTTATAGCTCTTAATTCTGTTCACATTTTTTGCTCATTCCCCAACTCCTCCCCACTCTGGTAACCAACAGCTTGTTTCCTGTAACTATGAGTCTCTTTCTGTCTTTCTGTTTGTTAGATTCCACATATGAGTAAAATCATATAGTATTTGTCTTTCTCTGTCTTACTTATTTTGCTTAGCATAATACCTTCTAGGTCCATCCATGTTGTTGCCAGGTGGCAAGATCTCATCCTTGTTTATGGCTGAGTAATATTCCCCTCTGTGTGTGTGTGTGTGTGTGTGTGTGTGTGTATGTGTTATTTTATTAGGTTGCTTCCATATCTTAGCTATTGTAAATAATGCTGCAGTGAAAATAGGGGTTAATATATCTCTTTGATTTGGTGTTTCCGTTTTCTTTGGAAAAATACCCCAAAGTGGAATATTGGATCATGGGGTAGTTCTATTCTAATTTTTTGAGGAACCTCCATAGTGGCTGCATCAATTTTACATTCCCACCAACAGTGTATAAAGGTTCCCTTTTTTCAACATCCTTGCTGACACTTGTTATTTTTTGTCTTTTTGATAATAGCTAATCTAAGCAGTGTGGAGTGATACCTTATTGTGGTTTTAATTTGCACTTTGCTGATGCCTAGTGATGTTGTTTATCTTTTCATGTGCCTGTTGGCCATCTTTATGTCGTCTTTGAAAAAATGTCTATTCAAGTCTTCTGCCCATTTTTAAATCATTTTATTTGGGTTTTTTGATATTAAGTTGTGTAAGTTCTTTATATGTTTTGGAATTGAACCCCTTATTGGGTTTATGATTTGCAAATATCTTCTCCCATTCAGTAAATTGCCATTTTGTTTTGTTGAAGGTTTTCTTCACTGCAAAAACTTTCTAATTTGATATAATCCCATTTGTTTATTTTAGCTTTCATTGCCCTTGCTTGAGAAGACTGGTCCAAAAAAAAAAATATTGCTAAAATGGATGTCAGAGAGCTTATTGCCTATGTTTTCTTCTGGGAGTTTTATTGTTTCAGGTCTTACATTCAAGTCTTTAAACCATTTTGAATTTATTTTTGTATATGGTGTAAGATAGTGGTCCAGTTTCATTCTTTTGCATGTAGCTGTTTAGTTTTCCCTACACCGTTTATTGAAGAGGCTTTTTTTCCCCCCATTGCATATTCTTGCCTCCTTTGGCATAGATTAATTTACCATATATGGATGGGTTTATTTATGGGCTCTCTATCTTATTCCATTGTTTTATGTATCTGCTTTTGCTCTAGTACCATACTGTTTTGATGACTATGTCTTTGTAGTATAGTTTGAGACCAGGGAGCATGATACCTCCAGCTTTATTCTTCTTTCTCAAGATTGCTTAGACTATTTGGCATATTTTGTGGTTCTATACAAATTTTAGGATTCTTTGTTCTAGTTCTGTGAAAAAATGTATTGTGATCTTTTCTTTTTTTGTCTGATGGTACCTGGAGTACTCTTGGAATATAGTGCTATTGTTTTTAATTTTAATTTTCTAATCCTGTTGATAATATTGGTAGTATTTTCTCTTATTGTACTCATTTTAAATATAATAATTTTTTAGGTAGGAAATAAAACCCTAATAACCTCCTGTGCAAGCTGTAGGCAGGTGGTATCTTTATTTTTAGACAGGTGCATTGGTTGCTTAGGTCACTGTAGTAATTGAAAAGGAACATTTGCTCTTTATTTGATACCATACCATATACTATGTCATTGGTTTACTAAGACATTTACCTAGTAAAAAAGAGTAGAATTCCTTTTTTTCCCAAGCAAAATCTTACATGGAATATTAGTACATTGGGCCTGGGTTGCTAAAGAAGTGAAGAGATCACTCCTCCTTCCCTGACTGGGGTTAAGAGTCACCACTAAGCCACTGCCTCATTAGCACACCTCAAATTAGCTGTTTACAGGACCCATAAAGTATTCCAGGGTTTATTTCATTTTGTAAGTATAGGGTACTTACCACATGCAAGGCACAATCTAGATGCTAAGGATAAAGAAGCTAACAAAAAAAATATGTCCCTAACCTCCTAGAGGCTACATTTTTGTTAGGGAAGACCAATAAGAAACAAACAGGAAATGTATAGTTTAAAAATGCAATGGAGAAATAATGAAATACTTTAAAGGTGATAGGCAGTTTTGGGGGACAATATGTAAATTGATCGGGCAAGGCTTTACTGATGTCCCTCACAGAAGTGGACATGTAGTAGGTCCATAGTAAATGTTTGCTGAACTGGCAGGGTAATACATTGCCCTTACCTGGATATTCTTTAGTTATTTTCCATAGAGAATCATGCTCTGGTGATGCATTTTTTATGTTCCCATTATGTTTAAGTGCTAGGTATACACTGGCACTTTTTAATCCTTATCACTACCCCCTTCTTTGTTTCTAAGGCCCCTCCTTATTGATAGGTCTTTAACCTATATATGGGTAGTGTATATATGTATTCCTTGATTTGAGTATGGTTAAGTATAATGTTGGCTTAAATGGATTTTTCTGTTATCTATTATTAGTTTTATTAGTTCAATTCTGTGTTCTGGCAGTGCTTCATTATCTGAAAGACAAAGTACCAGAAAAGTTACATCAATTTATTCTACTATCATGAATAAATGGAAAATGCCTATTTTACTATATACCTGTAGTACTATAATTACATTTTCCCCATCTTTAATGGGTAAAAACAATTGTCATTGTTTTAATTTGTACTTTTTTGACCACTGGCAAGATTGAATATTTTTCCATATGGTTGTTAGTTTATATTTAATTTAATAAATTATCTTCAGCAAACATTTGTTTTAACTATTAATCAGTTTGTCCTTTGTATCACTACTACTACTACTACTGCTGTGTACTGGACACTGAACTAGGTTCAAGGGTATTACAGGAAATCATGTTATAGGGATGATCACATATAAATGTGCCCTAGTAGAGACAGATATAATTTGATGTGGGATCTTGGATGATAATATTAAGTACTCAGTGAGCTTAATTACTGTGTGACAGGCACTGTTCTAAGGGTTTTTTTCCCTTATATCAGCTCATTTAAAAAACAGTAGCCCTATACAATAGGTGCTCAGCTAGCTCCATTTTTAAAGATAAACACATTTTCACATTTTCTAAATGAAAATGCTAATAAATGGTGAACCTGGGATTTTTAAAAAAATCTATAATTTTGGTGACTAACCTGTGCTGACTTTATCACTTTTTAAGTGTTGGATTCATAATACAGATTATTCATTTGTATTATCAGAGAAAGGTGAGTATGTTGAAATACTTTAAAAATATTAATACCATATTTAATTTATTTATGATTAGCATATTAACTTTAATAATTACCCTGTTAGGTGAACAATTAATGGAAATGTGACTCCAGCCTCTTTTTTATCCAACCATCTATCTCAAATTCTTTTTTCCTTAGCTGTGTATGCCTTTTTTTTTCCAATTGAAAGAAATAAAAATCACAAATAAATAAATAGACTTTCTTACCAATTGCCAAATTTCCAGCAAGGAAATTACAAGTTTTCAGTATAAGTAAAGATACGGGTAAGTAATAAACATGTTGAAAAGCACCTTTTAAACTAAGTACTAAATTTAAATAAAAAGTTTGCTGAAAGATCTAAATCTCAGTTTTGTCAACTTCTTGTTTTTATGTTAAGATTCTAGGATGTGACTCTGGAGGGGAAATAGTAGTAGTATGTTTACAATTAAAAGAACTGGAATGGAAATTATGTATAAGAAAATATAAAAATATCATAAGTACTTAATTTGGTATTTTAGTTTTAATGTAAGTCTTGGGTAAATATTCACCTCACTGTCCAAAAGTTGATCAGTATCAACTTGTTAATAAGGGAGGAAACCTGGCCATTTACAGATTTAATTAAAAGCAAGCTTCATGAACATAATGCAATTTAACCATATTCTTTTTACGGTTTTAAAGGTTTCTAATCAAGGAAATCTTTTAAGAAATTCACATGTAGATGAAATACTTTTTTTTTTCTTGTTATTTGTGGATTCCACATTTGTGAATTTGCCTTTCTGCTAAATTTATTTGTAACTCCAAAATCAATACTTGCGGTACTTCAGCAGTTATTCGCCAACACGTGCTGAATGGCAAAAAACTCGAGTTGCCTGAGAAACACACTTCCAGTCAAGGTGGGACAAGATGATACCTTCCTTCTTTCTTGTTTCAGTTCTGATCCGGTAAATAAGCTTCTGTTCCACAGCCTATTTAGTGTTATGGTCTTCACATTTTTGAGCTTTTTGGTGGCAATCTTTCGGTTTCAAGTGGCCTTCAGGCTGGCGTTGAAGTGTTGTCCAGTTTCCTAAGTACCAGGAGGCTGCGATGCACCTTACAGAGAACAGCAGCGGACAGGCTGGGTTCAGGAATGACTTACAGCACTGCTGGCCATGAGTTCAATGCAAACAAATCAACAACATATCAGTGCAAGTTGTCTCGTGGTGGCACCTCTGCCTTGTGGGCTCAGACCCTCTCCGTGTGCGGCTCCCAGTGATGAAATACTTTTTTAAAGTACCTTTGCTATTCAATATCTATTGGAAATAAATCTGTGGTGAATTTATTTGTTAATATAGTGAATTACACCTTGATTAAAAAAATTTATATTTTACTATGCAAATAAAATATATATAACCAGATTTTAAATGGTGAGCAGGGAAGAAAATCTGTTATTACTAGCAGAACAATATATATCAAATCTCTCTTTTCTTGTTAAATTTTCAGGTGAAGGGAAGTGGCTGCGAAACATTGACTATTACCGTTTAGATGGTTCTACTACTGCACAGTCAAGGAAAAAATGGGCTGAAGAATTTAATGATGAAACTAATGTGAGGTAGGAAACATTTTTTGTTTGCACAGAGAGTTTTTAAAAAATAATTTTAAATCTGGGACACCTGGGTGGTTCAGTCGGTTAAGCGGCCAGCTCTTGATTTCAACTCAGGACATGATCTCAGGGGCCTAGGATCAAGTCCCGCATTGGGCTCCCCACTCAGCAGGGAGTCTGCTTGTCTTCCTCTCCTTCTGTCCCTCCCCCTGCCTGCTTGCTTGCTCTCTCTCTCTCTCAAATAAATAAATCTTAAAAAAAAAAAAAGCTGCTGTGAATGTTGTGTACAGGTTTAGTGTAGACCTACAATTTCATTTCTCTAGTATAAATGCCCAGGAGTATGATAGCTAGGTTGCATGGTAAGTGGCTGGTTTTTTAATAAACTGCCAAGTTGTTTTCCAGAGTGGCTGTACTTCTTTATATTGCCACCAATAAAGTGCAAAAGATCAAGTTTTTCTGCATCCTCACCAGGATTTGGTGTTAGCACTGTTTTTTATTTTGGCTGTTCTGATGGGTATGTAGTGGTAACTCATTGTGTCTTAAATTTGCATTTCCCTGGTGGCTGGTTATGTTGAGCAGTCTTTTCATATATTTATCTGCTATCTTTATATCCTCTTTAGTGAAATGTTGGTCTTTTGCCCATTTTGTTAAGTTTTGGAAATTTTTTATGTGATTTAGATATGAGTCATTTGTCAGGTATGTGGTTTGCCAGTATTTTCTGCCAGTCTACAGCATGTCTTTTCATCCTCTTCACAAGGTTGTTCACAGAGCAAAAGTTTTTAGTTTTGATCAAGTCTAGTTTGTTAATTTTATATATTATGTTTTTGGTGTCAAGTCTGTGAATTCTTCCACAAGTGCTAGTTCATACAGATTTCCTCTTTTGCTCTAGTTTTATAGTTTTACATTTTACAATTTATATTTTATATTTAAGTCTGAGGTGCATTTTGAGGTAATTTTTCTATAAATTGTGAGATTTGGGTCAAGTTCACTTTTTTCTTTTTCTCGTGTTTTGCCTACAGATACCCATTGCTCTAGCATCATTTGTTAAAAAAGCCATCCTTCCTCCACCAAATTGCTTTTGCACTTCTGTGAAAAATCAGTCTATTTCTTGGTTCACTGTTCTGTTCCATTGGTCTGTATGTCTGTTCTTTTGTCATTGCCACATAGTCTTGAATATTGTAGCTGTTAGAGTAAGCTTTAATGACAGGTTGAGTGATATCTCCTACTTTATTCTACTTTTTCCAAATTGTTTTAGCTAGTCTAATATCTTTGCCTTCATATATAAATTTTAGAATCTTCATATATCTACAAATGTCTTGCAAGGCTTGTAATAGTAATTGCATTAAATGTCTTAGCATTGGGGAGAACTGATAGTTTTACTATATTGAGCCTCCTGTGAACATATTTTTTCTATTTATATGGATCTTTTATTTCTTTCATCAGTGTTGATAGTTTTCAACAATAAGTCCTGTATTTGTTTTGTTAGGTTTACACCTAGATATTTTATTTTTCTGAATGACTGTATATGATATAATTTTGGCTTTTGCATGTTCATTGCTAGTATGAAGAGATGCAGTTGACTTTTGTTTTGATCTTATTACCTGTGATCTTGCTGAACTCACTTACTTATTCTAGGAGTTTGTTTAATAGATTCTCTGAGATTTTCTACTAGACCATTATGTCATCTGCAAGTAAGGATAGTTTTACTATTTCTACCTTTTTGATCTGTATGCTGTTTATTTCCTTTTCTTTCCATATTGCACTGGCTACAACTTCAGTAATATGTTAAATAGCAATGATGAAAGTGAACATTCTTGCATACTTCTTGATATTAAGAGCATTCAATGTTGGTTAACTATACTGTTAGCTATATAATTTTTTAGGTATTCTTTATAAATTTGAGGAAGTTCCCTTCTGTTCCTAGTTTGTGGAGAGTTTTTATTTGAATGGGTATTTAATTTTGTCAGATGCTTTTCCTGTCTCATTTAATTTTAATAAGTTTTCTTCTTTAGCCTGTTACATGCTATATTATGTAGATTGATTTTCAAATATTGAACCAGCCTTGCATCCCTGGAATAAACCCCATTTGGTCATGGTGTATAATTCTTTTTGTATACTAAGGGTTTTATTTGCTAATACTTTGTTGGGGATATTTATGAGATATTGGTCTGTATCCATTTTTTTTTTTTTGTATTGTCTTTATCTGATTTTGGCATCAGGATAGTATTAACCTCATAAAATGAGTTGAAGTGTTCTTGTATTTTCTAAAAGAGATGTAGAATTTGTGTTGATTAATCTTAAATTTTTGGTAGAATTTTCCAGTGAAACTTTCTAGCTTTGAATATTTTTGGAGAACTTTTAAATCACTAATTCAGTTTCCTTAATAGTTATAGGATCATTCAAATTATTTCTTATTGAATGAGTTGTGGTAGTTTTTGCTTTTTGAGGAATTGGTTCATTTTAGCTAAATTTCAAATTTATGTATAGAATTGTTCATAGCATATCAGGATCTGTAGTGATAGCCTTTCTTTCATTGTTGCGATTGGTAATTTATGTATTTGCTTGTTTGACAAAATTTTGCTAGAGGTTTGTCAATTTTATTGGGTTTTCAAAGAACCAGTGTTTTATTTTCTCTATTTTTTTCTATTTTTCAGTTTCATCTTGCTTTGACTTTATTTTGCTCATTTTTTCTTGAGGTAGAACGTTGGATTACTAATTTAAGACTTTTCTTTTTTTCTAATGTAAGTATTCAGTGCTGTAAGTTTCCCTCTCACCACTGCTTTAGCTGGGTCATATAAATTTTGACATGTTGTATTTTCATTTCCATTCAATTTAGTGTTATTTTTTTTCCTTGGAGACTTCCTTTTTGACTCATGGCTAGAAAGTATGTTGTTTCATTTCCAAATATTTGGAGATTTGCATTATTTTGCTGTTATTATAGTTTGATTCAGTTCTGTGCAGAGAACATGTTCTGTATGATTTCAGTTCCTTTAAATTTGTTATGTTTTGTTATCTGGCTGAAGATATGGTATATCTTGGTGTATTTTATATTAGCCCTTGAAAAGAATGTGTATTTTGCTGTTGTTGGGTATTGTGTTCTATAAATGTAGATCATATCTTCTTTTTTTTTTTTTTTAAAGATTTTTATTTATTTATTTGAGACAGAGAGAATGAGAGAGAGAGAGAGCACATGAGAGGGGGGAGGGTCAGAGGGAGAAGCAGGCTTCCTGCAGAGCAGGGAGCCCGATGCGGGACTCGATCCCAGGGCTCCAGGATCATGACCTGAGCCGAAGGCAGTCGCCTAAACAACTGAGCCACCCAGGCGCCCCTAGATCATATCTTCTTTGATGGGGTTATGTTCTTTGCTGATTTTTGTCTAGTTGAGTTATTGATTTTTGAGAGAGGAGGGTTGAAGCCTCCAACTGTAATTGTGTATTTGTCTGTTTCTCCTTTCAGTTCTGCTGCTTACATTTTCAGGTTTGTTGTTTGGTGTATACACATTTAGGGTTGCCGTGTCCCTCTCTATCCCTTGTTGTTTTTCTTTGCTCTGAAACCTACTTTATCTCTTACTAATATAGCCACTCCTACTTTATTTTGATTGTTGTTTGTATGATGTATCCTTTTTCATCCTTTTACTTTCAACCCACCTATTTCATTATATTTGAAGTGAGCTTCTCGTAGACAACATATGGTTGGGTCATGTTTTTTTTACCCATTCTGTTGGTTTCTTTTAAATGGTGTATATAGACCATTTAAATTTTTTAAGTGAAGTATAATTGACATATAACATTATGTTAATTTCAGGTGTACAACTATTTACATTTAATATAGGGCTTCAGGCTGCCATTTTATTTTTTGTTCAATTTGTTCTCTTTCTTTTTTTCTGATTTCTTATTCTACCCTTCCTGTGGGTTACTTTATTCATCTATAGTATTTTTTAGTGTATCTTTCTATAACTTTCATAGTGGTTGCTGTAAGTGTTACATTACATGGACATAATTTATCATAGTCAACTAATGTCATCATTTTACCATTTTAATTGAAGTGTAGAAACCTTATGCTCTTACATCCCTTTCTCTTCCCCATTGATAATTGTCTTAAGGGTTTTCTCTACATAAATGGATTACCAGACAGTGTAATAATTTTTCTTCAATTATTAAACACAATTTAGAAAAATTAGAAGGAAAATCTTCCTTATTCACTCATTTTTTTGGTACTTTTTATTGTTTCTTCCAAATGTTTCAGTATTTCTTCTTTTATAGTTTCTATTCTTTTTTAGAGAAATTCCTTTAGTCATTCTTTTGGGGCAGGTCTGCTGGCAACAAATTTTCTGAGTACCTTCATATGAGAATTTCTTGATTTCCTCTTCATTTTTGAAGAGTATTTTAGATGGGTATAGAATTATGGGTTGGCAGTTCTCTTCTTTCAGCACTTGAAAAATGTTGTACCATTTTCTTCAGGATTTCATAATTTCTTATGAAAAACCTGCTGTTATTACTGAGTTTGACTTTTTGAATTTCACATATAAGTGATACCATGCAGTATTTGTCTTTCTCACTTAGCATAATGTGCTCAAGGTACATTCATGTTGCCACATATGGCAGGATGTCCTTTTTTCTCATGGCTGAATACTATCCCATTGTATATATATATCACATCTTTTTTATCTATTCATCTGTTCATTGGCCCTTGGGTTGTTTTCATATCTTGGTTATTGTAGATAATGCTGTAGTAAACATGGGAGTGCATATATCTCTTTGACATCTTACTTTCATTTCTTTTGTATATATATCCAGAAGTTGAATTGCTGGCTCATATGGTAGATCTATTTTTAGTATTTTGAGGAAACTCCGTATTGTTTTTTCATAGTGGCTAAACCAATAAGTGAATGTAGACTACAATATTTTATTATAATCATTAAACTTCCTAAGAGACTAGAAATTATTCCAACCAGTAAAAAGAAATGATAATTATTTAACATGATGGAGGTGCTAATTTTTGCTACAGTGGCAATCATATTACAATATATAAATGTATGAAACTAACATGTTGTATACCTTAATTTTATACAATATTTTATGTTAAATATATTTTAATTTTTAAAAAACCTTCTGTTTTTCAGATCATTTTTCTTTCCTGTCAGTAGGTCCTGTTTCTTGCTGCTTTCAAGATTTTTTTAAATCTTAGTTTCAGAAGTTTGACTATGGTGTGTCTTGGTATTAATTTCTTTGGGTTTTCCCTGTTTGTGGTTCATTCAACTTCTTGAATCTGTAAGTTTGTGTTTCTTGCTAAATTTTGGTAATTTTTCAGCCATTATTTCTTTCAAATACTATTATAACCCCTTCTTTTTTTTTATCCTCTCCTTTTAAGACTCCCAAAGACATGAATGTTAGATCTTTTATTATATTCCTCTAGGTCCCTGAGCCTATGTTTGGTCTTTCTGGCTTTTTAAAATTTGATTTCTACCTATTGTTTAGATTGGGTCATTTCTATTGCTCTGTTTTCAAAGTTCCTGAATCTCCGTTCTTTATATTCTACTGTTTAGTCCATCTATTGAGTTTTTTATTGTATTTTTCAGTTCTGAAGTTTCTGTTTGGTTCTTCTTTATGTCTTGTATTTCTCTGCTGAGGCTTTCTGTTTTTTTTCCATTTGTCTCGGGTGTGTTAATAATTGCTTAATGAAGCATTTTTATAAATGTAGCTACTTTTTCCATCCTTGTCAGACAGTTCTAACATTTATGTCATCTCGGTGTTGGTGTCTGCTGATTGTCTTTTCTCGTTGAAGTTGAGATTTTACTGGTTCTTACTATGACAGAGATCTATTTTAACTAAAATGTCGAGACTGTGGATCTTACTTAAATCATCTGTCATAGCAGGCCTCTTTTGACACATGTTCTGATGGAAGATGAGGTGCCCCACCTCATTTACTGTCAGTTGAGAGTGGGATTTCAGTCTCCCCAGTAGGCTTCTGCTGATCCTGTCCTGGCTGGGAGGATTAGGATCGCCTATTTACAACCTCTCCCCCATTGGCCTCCACTGACACTACAGGGGTAGCTCATTACTGTTTGGGTTGTGGTATAATTCCTGACTCTCCACTAGACCTCCTTGGATACTACCCTAATAGGGAGGGAGAGGGTTTTTCTTGTGACTGCTGGATGAAGGTGGATGTCTGGGTTCCCTACATGGTCTTTACTGACACTGCTGCGTTGAGGGGAGGACTGTGTTAACTCAGACTTCTCTGACACCACTCTGGCAATGCCTTGTTACAACTAGGTGAGGGTAGCAGTCTGAACTCCCCACTTAGCCTTTAGTGACAAGGGTGGAGGTACACCACATTTTACTGTTTGACTAGAATTGAGTGGTGTTTATTTTAAAGTTTTCTGTCTTTCTAGGGTGCCCCTTTTTTGGTCCTTTGGCTAGAGAGAGCAGGATTTTCTTAGAGATTTTTTTGGCAGCATCCACTGGCATTTCCAGGTTGCTGGGTTCTTTAGCACTCATTCTGGGATGTATGAGACAAAAAGAAAGCCAGTGGAACTCAGTGCCATGTTGTTCCTTAGGACCCAAGGTCCCTAGCCAGTCTGTCTCCTCCTCCTCACTTTTCAGAAACTTCTTATGATTGTTTTATATATAATGTCCAAGGTCTTTAGCTTTACTTATTGTGAGGAATAGGGAACAGTATGTCTACTCCCATCTTTCCAGAGGTGGAAGTCCAAAGATTCAACTTTTTAAAGATTGTTCTGTCATTTGGCAAACATGTATGTGTGTTTCTGTTGGGTATATGCCCAGAAGTGAGATTGCTGAGTAATAGATAACATGTATCTTCAGCTTTAGCTTATATTGCCAAAACATTTTCCCAGAATAGTTGTACCAATTTGCACTCCCCCCAGTTGCACATAGGTGTTTCAGTTGTTCTCTGTCATCATCACTTGACAATGTCTTTTTTTTTAAGCCGTTATGATACATATGTACTGGTAAGACTTAATAGTCTTTTTTTTTAAGATTTTATTTATTTATTTGAGAGGGAGAGCAAGAGAGCACAAGCAGGGGGAGTGGCAGAGGGAGAGGGAGAAGTAGGCTCCCCACTGAGCAGGGAGCCCGACATGGGGTTTGATCCCAGGACCCTGAGAGCATGACCTGAGCCGAAGGCAGCCACTTAACTGACTGAGCCACCCAGGTGCTCCAAGACTTAATAGTCTTAATTTGTACTTCCCTGATAACTAATTCCAAGTGGTTTGTAGATTTAAGTGTGGAAGCTAAAACAAAAGTTTTAGAAGGAAACAGCAAAGAATATTTCCCTGATCTTGCGTTAGGAAAACTCATAGGGGCACCTGGATAGCCCAGTCAGTTAAGTGTCCAACTCTTGATTTTGGCTCAGGTCATGATCTCAGGGTCATGAGTTCGAGCCCTGAGTTGGCCTCCTTGCTCAGTGGGGAGTCTGCTTGAGATTCTCTTTCTCTCTCCCTCTGCCCCTTCCCCCTCTTACATGCGTGTTCTCTCTCTCTCTAAAATAAAAAGAAAGAAAACTTTCATAAACAGGACACACAAAGTACTAAACCATAAAAGGAAATATAGATAAGTTGAACTTCATTAAAATTAAGAATTTCTAGTCGTCAAAGGAATTTCATATTAAAAATGAAAAGGCAAGGGGCGCCTGGGTGACTCAGTCAGTTAAACGTCTGACTCTTAATTTCAGCTCAGGTCATGATCTCAGGGTCATGGAATTGAGCCCTGAGTCAGGCTCCACGCTCAGCGTGGAGTCTGTCCCTCTCCCTCTGCTCCTCCCCCTGCTCTCTCTCTCTCAAATAAATAAATAAAATCTTTTTTTAAAAAAAATGAAAATGCAAGCCACAAAGTAGGAGAATCTGTTTTCTCATTTTTAAAAATAATATGAAAAAACACAAAGACAATAAATGTTATTCAGTTCAATAGCCCAGATATAACTACAGTTAAAGTTTCTATGCTTATACAGACATACCTTTTTTTTTTGGTTTATGGGTTTGTTTTCATTTTTTTATTGAAGTATAATTAACATACACTGTTAGATTAGTTTCAGGTATAGAATATAATTCAGTAATTTTATGCATTAGTCAGTGCTTATCAAAATAAGCATACTCTTGGGCGTCTGGGTGGCTCAGTTGGTTAAGCGACTGCCTTCAGCTCAGGTCATGATCCCGGAGTCCCAGGATCGAGTCCCGCATCGGGCTCCCTGCTCAGCAAGGAGCCTGCTTCTCCCTCTGACCCTCCCCCCTCTCATGTACTCTCTCTCTCTCTCATTCTCGCTCTCTCAAATAAATAAATAAATCTTAAAAAAAAAAGCATACTCTTGATCCCCTTTATCTATTTCACCCCTCCCCCACCCACTTCCCCTTTGGCAACCATCAGTTTGTTCTCTGTATTTAAGAGTCTGGTTTTTTGTTTGTTCATTTTTTTTCTTAAATTCCACATGAGTGAAATCATACGGTATTTGTCTTCCTCTGTCTGACTTATTTCACTTAGCAGTAGACTCTCTAGGTCCGTCCATGTTGTCTGAAGTGACATGATCTTGTTCTTTTTATGGCTGAGTAATATTCCATTGTGTATATATATATTTGTGTAATATACACACACAAACACACACACCACATCTTCTTTATCCATTCATTTATCAGTGGACATTTGGGTTGCTTTCATGTCTTGGCTATTGTAAATAATGCTGCTGTAAATAAACATAGGGGTGCATATATCTTTTTGCAGTAGTGTTTTCATTTTCTTTGGGTAAATACCCAGTAGTGGAATTACTGGATTGTATGGTAATCCTATGTTTAATTTTTTGAGGAGCCTCCATACTGTTTTCCACAGTGGCTGTACCAGTGTGCATCCCCACCAACAATGCACATGGGTTCTTTTTCCTCTACATCCTCACTAACACTTGTTATTTCTTGTGTTTTTCATTTTAACCATTCTGACAGGTGTGAGATGATATCTCATTGTGGTTTTGATTTGCATTTCCCTGATGGTTAATGATGTTGAGCATCTTTTCATGTGTCTATTGGTCATCTGTCTGTCTTATTTGGAAAAATGTCTATTCAAATCCCCTGCCCACTTATTAATAGAATTATTTTGGTTTTTTGGTGTTGAGTTGTATAAGTTCTTTATATATTTTGGATATTAACCCCTTATTGGATATGTCATTTGCAAATATCTAAGAGGAGCTGTTCTCAATACATAGATTCAAAAAGGACTTTTACCCAGAAAATACAAAGAATTCTTAAAAATAAGTAGGATAAACCAGACAGTTCCATAGAAAGATGAGAAAAGAACTTCAAAAGAACTTTACAAAAGATGGTATGCATATGGCCAATAAACATACGGAAAGGTGCTCACCTTTTTAAACATCAGAGAAATGCAAGTTAAAAATGTTTTTGACAAAGGTGCAAAAGTGTTTCAGTGAAGGGAGGATAGTCTCTTCAACAAATGGAATTCAAACAATTGGCTATTCATAGACTGAAACGAACCTTGACCTAACCCTCACCCCTATTCAAAAATTGAGTAAAAATGGGTCATAAATCTGAATGTGAAACATTATACTTGTTAAGAAAGCATAGAAGAAAATCTTCAGGAGCTAATGTAGGCAAAGAGTTTTTAGTCATGACACCAAAGGGATATAATCCATTAAAGAAAAAAGTCAGTAATTGTACAATCGAAATTAAAAACTTTTGTCTATGAACGACCCTGTTAAGAAAAGGAAAAGACAAACTACAGATTTGGAGAAAATATTTGCAAATAGCATATCTAATAAAGGACTCATTCAGAATATATAAAAATTCTTTAAATGTAACAGTAAGAAAACAAATAACAATTTTCAGTTAGAAAATGGACCAAGGACTTAAACTGACATTTCATTTAAGAGGATCTATGCATGGCAAATAAGCACTTGAAAAGATGTTCATCACTAGCCAATAGGGAAATGTAAACTGAAACCACAACAGGATAGAACTTCATGTCTATTAGAATGGCTAAAATAAAAAATAGTGACACTACCAAATGCTGGTAAGGATGCAGAGAAACTGGATCTCTCCCACAGTGCTGGTGAGAATGTAAAATGGCACAGCCACTCTTGTAGAACAACTTGGAGGTTTTTTGTTCTTGTTTTTTTTAATGAAACAATTAAACATTCTTACTATACAACCCTGCAATCACACTTTTGAAAATTTATGCCAGAGAAATGAAAACTTATTTTCACATAGAAACCTATACACAGGTGTTTGCAGCAGCTTTATTTGTAATAGTCAAAAACTGGAAATAACCCAGGTGTCTTATAACATGTGAATGGATAAACAAATTATGTTATATCTATATATGGGAATAGTGCTCAGCAATAAAAAGGAATGAACTATTGATACTGATCCATAGGACTTGGATGAATCTCAAGGGCATTATACTGAATGAAGAATGCCACTTTTGAAATGTTACATACTATATAATTCCTTTCATATGGCATTCTTTTTTTTTTTTTTTTGAATTTTTTTTTTTTTTTTATTTGAGAGAGAGAGAATGAGAGACAGAGAGCACGAGAGGGAAGAGGGCAGAGGGAGCAGACCCCCTGCTGAGCAGGGAGCCCGATATGGGACTCGATCCCGGGACTTCAGGATCATGACCTGAGCCGAAGGCAGTCGCTTAACCAACTGAGCCACCCAGGCGCCCCTCATATGGCATTCTTAATGTGACAGAATTATAGTGATGGAGAACAGATAAGTGGTTGCCAGAGATTAGGGTTGGTGGGGGGAAGGTGTGAATACTAGGGGATAACACAAAAGAGGTTTTTTTGTGGTGATGGTAGAGTTTTGTGCCCTGCTTGTGGTAATGGTTGCATGAGTCTACAAACATGATAAATTTCATACAGCTATACACCAAACAGAAAAGCATTTTTAAAAACTGGTGAAATCAAATAAGCCTGTGTTCACAGTATTGTACCAACATCAATTTCCTGGTTTTGACAATGTACTCTAGTTATGTAAGTTAGTGCCATTAGGGAGAGCTGGATGAAGGGTACATGGGAACTCTCTATACTACTGTTAAAAATTCTTGTGAACCTTAAGCTAATTTTTTTAAAGGTTACAATAATGACAGGTAATACCATGAGTTATCAAGGATCTGGAGCAGTTGGAACTCTCACACACTGCTGGTGGGAAGGTAAATTGGAATGACCACTTTGGGGAACTATTTGTTCAGCGTTAACAGTGCTATATACATACCCTCTGACCCAGCAGTTCTACTCTTGGATATATACCTAACAGAAATGCTTACATGTCTTTAAAAACACATACCCAGAAGTTTTATAGCAGCATTATTCAAATAGTTCATATTTTAATTGTGTTTGAGTGTATATTTTAATAGTATTAGGAAAATCTAAAAATATTCTGATTAGCTTATCTCAGCATGGATTTACATATTCTGTACTGAATAATATTAAAGGTTAAATATTTGTAAAATAATTCTTAATACTTATTTACTTGACTTTGTTTCTTTATTTTTCTTTTGGGCACAAAATTAAACAGTTTTGCTTCCCACTTATGTGCTTTTAAAAACCAGAATATGTCATTGATCACATCAATACCATGTAAATCAATACCTCCATTATTGTAAATTAGACTGCATATGTTTTATATGCTTTTTGTCTCGTAGTTGCACTCCTTTAGTGCAGTGAATGGGTATTTTTTCATCTTTTGTATTAGCAGTCTAGTTCAGTACTTGGGATGCATTCAACTCTTCATTACTGGGATAGATACCAAAGTATTTTGACGTTCTCTACAAGGTTTCCTGGTGTGTGTGTGTGTGTGTGTGTGTGTGTGTGTGTGTTTAACCTACATAGTTAATGCCATTCTATATGCTTGATCCTTTCACTGGTGTGGAATAGATGTAAATAACTGGAATAATTTTGGAGCCCCAGCTGTCCATAATCCCTTAAATATGTCCACTAATTAAACAAAGCACAGTTCTCTGTAGTATTACAGAGAAATATAAAGAAGAAAATAAGTATCATAATTCCATTGACCAAAAAGAACTGTTAACATTGTATGAATGTATATGTTTTGGTTTTTAGTGCAGTTGCAGTTATACTTAATAATGTTCTATATACTGCTTTTTTCACATAATATTATAGGTTTTTATTGGTAATGTAACTCATTGAATAGGCAGAGTGTAATCTAGTCCTCTGTGTTGTACATATTCTTTATTTTCAACCTTATGCTCTTATCAATAACAGTGTGAATGAATGTATTTTCTTGCATTTCTGTTAATTTCTATAGCCTATATTCTTAGATATGTGGTAGCTCCAAATCAATATAAAACATGAATTTAGTACCTGTTTTTATTTTCTACAGGATTTTTCTTAATTGTAAGCTCTTTCCTGTTATTTAAATTTTGAGCTTCTTTGCATTTTAGTTTATAATACTATATATGTAATCAGTATGGTATTTTAGTTATTTCCCTTCATGAAATTACAGAAAATAAGGCTTGGTGTATAAAGGCATTTTATAGAGAATTTTGAGTTTACTATATTCCAGGGATTTTCTCACTCTTAAGTTGGCCAACAGTAAACAAATTATATAGTCATCAAATGGAATATGATTTAGCTACCAAGCATGATGTTTACCAAGAAATTTGAGGAAATGCTCATAATATAAACTATATACAGAGATATCATATCTATGGAAAACCAAAAATATATATGCTTAGAAAAAGAAACCTTAGGAAATATACCATAATTTGAAAGGAAGTTGTTTCTGGGGAATGGAACTGAGTAGTTTTTTTTTCTTTAAATTTGTTTATATTTTCAAAAAATGTTACATAAAATCTTTCTAAATTAGTTTTATTTATACTGAAGTAATATATTTACATATTTTTTAAAAACGGTTCTATAAGGCTTGAGATCAAAACCAGTCCCTTGACCAGCCCCTTCGTATACATGGTACCTGACTTGCTCCAGGTAACAGATTTCAACTCTTGGCAATTCTTCTGGTATTCACTTTCTAAAATCTAAGGTGGGAATTTACCTACATGCACACACACACTTTTCCTAATATATTTCCCCGGCATGTTTTTGTAGTATTTGCCTAACTCAGTTTGGAGTGTTTGCTTTATTGTGACTACGTAAATATTCACACATAAACCATTTACAATACTGTGATTACTTTTCCCTTTTTTATGCACAAGGTTCATTTTTGTTCAATTAATGGTTTATTTTTTAACATTTGCTTAGTTTTCTATGAACCTGTCAACTAATTCATTCCCAAATTCTCAGAAATACAAATTCTTGTGTTAAAACACAGCATGTAATCTATCAGTTTCTTTCCTTTTTTAATTTACTTTTTAGGTTTTTATTTAAATTCTGAATGGAGCACTGGGTGTTAGACGCAAACAAGGAATCAATGAACACTACATCAAAAACTAATGATGTAATGTATGGTGATTAATATAATAAAATAAAATAAATTCTGTTAACATATAGTGTAATTTTGGTTTCAAGAGTAGAAATTAGTAATTCATCACTTATATATAACACCCAGTGCTCATCATAAGTGCCCTCCTTAATACCCATCACCCATTTAACCCCTCCCCTACCCATGTCCCCTCCAGCAGCCCTCACTTTGTTTTCTATAGTTAAGAGTCTCTTATGGTTTGCCTCCCTCTCTGTTTTTCCCCTTCCCCTATGTTCATCTGTTTTGTTTCTTTAGTTCCAAAAATGAGTGAAATCATATGGTATTTGTCTTTCTCTGACTGACTTATTTTGCTTAGCATAATACACTCTAGTTCCATCCACATCATTGCAAATGGCAAGATTTCATTCTTTTTGATGGCTGAGTAATATTCCAGTGTGTGTGTGTGTGTGTGTGTGTGTGTGTGTGTGTGTGTGTGTGTACACACCACATCTTTTTTATCCATTCATCAGTCATTGGACATCTGGGCTCTTTCCATATTTTGGCTATTGTGGACATTGCTGTTATAAACAATGGGGTGCATGTGCCCCTTTGAATTAGTATTTTTATATCCTTTGGCTAAATACCTAGTAGTGCAATTGCTGGGTCATAGGGTAGTTCTGTTTTTAACTTTTTGAGGAACCCCCCCATACTGTTTTTTCCAGAGTGGCTGCACCAGTTTGCATTCCCACCAGCAGTGTAAGAGGGTTCCCCTTTCTCTGCATCCTCCCCAACATCTGTCGTTTCCTGTGTTAATTTTAGTCATTCTGACCCGTGTGAGGTAGTATCTCATTGTGGTTTTGATTTGTATTTCCCTGATGATGAGTGATGTTGAGCATCTTTTCATGTGTCTGTTAGCTATTTGTATGTCTTCTTTGGTAAAATGTCTTTTCATATCTTCTGCCCATTTCTTAACTGGATTATTTGTTTTTTGGGTATTGAGTTTGATAAGTTCTTTATAGATTTTGGATATTAGCCCTTTATCTGATATGTCATTTGCAAATATCTTCTCCCATTCTGTCGGTTGTCTTTTGGTTTTGTTGACTGTTTCCTTTGCTGTGCCAAAGGTTTTTATCTTGATGAAGTCCCAATAGTTCATTTTTGCCCTTGCTTCCCTTGCCTTTGGCGATGTTTCTAGGAAGAAGTTGCTGCAGCTGAGGTCGAAGAGGTTGCTGCCTGTGTTCTCCTTTAGGATTTTGATGGACTTCTGTCTCACATTTAGGTCTTTCATCCATTTTGAATTTATTTTTGTGTATGGTGGAAGAAAATGGTCCAGTTTCATTCTTCTCCATGTGGCTGTCCAGTTTTCCCAACTCCCATTTGTTGAAGAGACTTTTTTCCACTGGATATTCTTTTCCTGCTTTGTCAAAGATTAGTTGACCATAGAGTTGAGGGTCCATTTCTGGGCTCTCTATTCTGTTCCATTGATGAATGTGTCTGTTTTTGTGCTAGTAGCATACTGTCTTGATCACTACAGCTTTGTCATATACCTTGAAGTCTGGAATTACGATGCCGCCAGCTTTACTTTTCTTTTTTCAAAAATGCCTTGGCTATTCGGGGTCTTTTGTGGTTCCATACAAATTTTAGGATTGTTTGTTCTAGCTCTGGAAAATGCCTGTGGTATTTTGATAAGGATTGCACTAAACGTGTAGATTGCTTTGCATAGTATAGACATTTTAACAGTATTTGTTCTTCCTATCCATGAGTATGGAATGTTTTTCCATTTCTTTGTGTCCTCTTCAATTTCTTTCATAAGCATTCAATAGTTTTTAGAGTACAGATCTTTTACCTCTTTGGTTAGTTTTATTCCTAGGTATCTTATGGTTTTTGGTCTTTTTTCTTTTTTTTTTTTTTTTTTTAACACATCCTTCCTGGAGCCCTCTGTCTTCTTGATTTGATTTTAGCTACTTTAGTACCTTGCATCTGTCTAACTTCTCTCCCTATGTTTATTACACTATATTATAATTGCCTATCACTCACCCCTACTGCACTTAGGCCCTTGAGCACTATCCTTCATTTTGATGTACTTAGTACTTGCTCATAACAGTACTGAACACAGTATGGACTTTTGCGTTATACATGGATTTTCTACATTTATTGAGAATCTGTATATACCTTGAATACTTTGTAAACATGTGCTTTCCATATATATCTTTATTCCTAAATCAGACTCTTTCATTTTGCAGCAGTAAGATTCTTCCTGCACATATAAATCATCAACCTGACTCCTTAGACATGTCTTGTTTTCTTCAGTAAGTGAGAAATGAATTCTTTGAACTCCTGATTGTTCAAAAAACTGCCTTAGTATTTAAAAGTCATATCATAATGAAAATATCTCTGAAGCACTTATTACTAAAGCATTTATGCATGTTTTTATTTTCAGAGGACGATTATTTATCATTTCCACCAAAGCAGGATCTCTTGGAATTAATCTGGTAGCTGCTAATCGAGTGATTATATTTGATGCTTCTTGGAATCCATCTTATGACATCCAGAGTATATTCCGAGTTTATCGCTTTGGACAAACTAAACCTGTGTATGTATATAGGTTCTTAGCTCAGGTAGGTTTACAGTTTATATTCTCTTTTTCATAGTGAAAGGTTGGGTGAAATTGATAATGTTTTTGGAGTGCCAAACATATATGCATTATAGAAAAGCAAATGAAATTGAAAACTTCAACCCTAATACTATCATAAAGCAGCAGAAGTCAATTTTGGCCTCTCATGATTTTCTGTTTTGTAGTTCGTCCATGTCTATAATGTCAACTTTCTCAGATTGAGATGGATTTGCATGGGTAAACAGATTTAGAATTTTCTTGCTTGTTCAGGAAAGTTAAACATTTATAGTTCTTTTACTTAGCATACATAGAAAAGCAAATAAGTTAATCTAATTTGCTTATAGATGTAAAGGTCAAATGATCATTGTTTTTAGTCGCTACCAGATACTCTCTTAATTTGAAAAATATGGGGAAATAGGAAGGAAAAATTAACTTATAATGACAAAAAATCATTACAAAGGATATTTAATACTTTCTAGGAAAAGAATATTAAAGTCATTTCCTTTAAATATAAACTCAGATATTAAAAAACAAACTGAAATTTAAGAAAAATGAGTAAAATCAAAGAGGTGGATGCAATATAAGGTAATACAGGTTTATAGAATCAAGTTGCCTTTTTACTGGTACATCTGTTTTGGGAACAGATGCGATTCTCTCCACCTGCCTCCAAATCTGGGCTTCTGAACCAGAGACTGAGTTTTATTGGTAGATCGATCCTTGCTCATTTGATCTTCTTTAGTACTTAATATAATTGGCAAACTGCAGTGTAATCCCTTTCCTGTCATTTAAATTAAAAGCTCTTTTACGTTCTGGCTTAAAAGGATATATATGTAATAGTTATGGCATTTTATTTGTTAATTTTCTGTCCTGAAATTATAGAAAGTAAGACTTGATAGAAAGGCTGTCTATAGTGATTATTGAGAGCTTATTATATTCCACTGAGAAGGAATTAAACTGCTTTCTTGAATTATTATTTTTATAACCCTCTAAAATCTTATTTCATATACTTCTTTATTTCTGTTCACCTTGGTGTCTAACTACTCTTCTGCTTCCACTAAGTACAGAAATATATAAAGCAAAACCTGAATGTATATTGGTCAGATAATACAGGATGATTATCAGTAATGTACTTTTCTTTTTTCTCAAGGTAAACTATGGTGAACAGATGAAATCTCTCATGAATTAAGCAGCATTGCTAATAAAACTTGCTTTATGGCAGTATATTACTATGAAGTTTTGCTATTTTATATTAACCAATAATTCTATTTGTCCTTGATTAAGTTTCATGTGTACAAAATTTATTTATATATTGTTCCTTCTTTTTACAAAGGGAACCATGGAAGATAAGATTTATGATCGGCAAGTAACTAAGCAGTCACTGTCTTTTCGAGTTGTTGATCAGCAGCAGGTTGAGCGTCATTTTACCATGAATGAGCTTACGGAACTTTATACTTTTGAGCCAGACTTATTAGATGACCCTAATTCAGAAAAAAAGAAGAAGAGGGATACTCCCATGCTGCCAAAGGTAAATATCTTTAGATTATTAGCTTTAAAAAAAACCTACCATGGACCAAAGATATTTTACTATTATGGTGAAAGGTAGTCATTTGACTAAGGCTATATTTCAGAATTTTCCAAAGAGAATAAAATCGTATTTCAACGAGAGGGTGCTTGGTCAGTTCTCCACATAACACCACAAAAAGATAGTGTAATCTGAAATACGTATTTTATGCCAAGTAAAAAGTTCAGCCCTGTAGAAAATCTTTCTGAGTAGAAACCTTAAAGGAAACAGTATGTTTCTCTTTTAATAATCTCCAGTAGAGGGCATACATAATTTTAATATTTCTATATGAAATTTAAGTATCTCTTCCTTAACATTCTTTGCTGTCATATAGCAGTTAAGAATCAGCAAGTAGAAGTGTCTCTTGATATTTTTCACTGTCACAAAGCAAGTAAGACTTTCACACTTGGAAAAGGATGCGTAGAGGTAATCTTGTCAAGCCCTCATATTTTATATAAGTAGGGAAACCTAGGGTCAGAGATATTCATTGACTTGCTCATAATGTCCAGCTAATAAATGGCAGAGCCAGGAGTAGTATCTATATCTGTCTTCTGGTCCATTGTTCTTGGATTTTAAAAAAGACATTATTTAGATTAGTATAGAAATTTATTATGATAGTAGATATAATTTTGACCTTTTTAAACATAAGAGAAAGCCATATGTTCTCTGGTCTAAAATAATCTAAATATATTTAAACCCATTCTAGTTAATCTAAAAAGGCATTTTAGGGAGAATTGTTGGGGGGTTGCTTTTCCTGTTGTCTTGGCTTCAAATTCAAGCACTTAATGTTCTATGTAGCTGTTAAGAGAATTGGAAAAGCAGCCACCTGGTTATGGTGTCACTCTACCAAAATCACTTTAGTCATTTGTTTAAAAAACAAAAACAAACAAAACAAAAAAACCCCAAACCTCCTAAGTATCTTAGTTCTTCATATGGTTGGACACATTTAATTAAAGCAAAAAGTAATAGTAATAAATATCTAATGTTAACATAAATCAGTGATTTCTCCAGTTAACTTTTAATGTACATGTCAATTCAAGTAACATGAACAGTAAACATTTGGAAATTTTTTTAAAATGTCTTTTGTCTATATAAAAAATATTTTGTTTTTCTAATCAGTGAACTATTCTTCCATTTAAAGTTTACTGATAGAGCATCTAAGAAAAAAGAGCTTTTGCGACAACCTCTATCAAATCCCTTTGATAATGGCTTAGGGCCACATGGGGGTTTAAATCTACTGGTTTTATGTTACATTTAAAACACTTCTTTAAAGAATATTGTTTCATTTTAATGTTATGAAATATTAAATTGATAGTGATTTGGCTTTCTTATGTTATTATAGAATGTGAATAGGATCTTGAATACTTTGGAAAATTTTCTCTGTGTAAATTTGTATACCTTTAAAAACATACAAACACAAATGGAATCATATCATATGTACTCTTCTGCAACTTGTTCTTTTTACCTAGATGTTTCTTGAACATCTTTCCATATTGGTACATATACTTCTGCTTTTTTAAAAACAGCTGCATAGTGTTCACTTGCCTTGATTTAATTCTTGTATCCCCCACAGCTTTCTTATTAGTTACTTAATTCTGTATGGTAAGAAGTATTCTTTAAAGGACTTCGACATATGTTTATGTTTATAATTTTAAAGATAGTGAAGTTTCCCTTTTCAGTTTGAGAATGATTTTTATCTAATTAGCGTCTTTCCTAAAATTATACTTAACTTTAAGCTTCAATTTTTATAAGAAATACATCATGCTTAGTAATATTTCTGATAGGAAGCAAACATTCCACATTAAAAGGGGGCAGTTGCTTTGAAGTTATTCGTTATATGGTAAATTTCTAATTTTAGGAATTATTTGTTTACTTTGATAAACATTTATCGATTATTGCTGACTTTGAGGTGTACTGTGAGGGTATACTAAGAACAACAAGACCTTGTCTGTACTTTAAAGAAGATTTTAAAAATCCAGTAGGAAAGAAATGCTATTTAATTGTTATGGGATGTCTGGAAAGAAACCATCTGTTTTATAACTTGGTATGCTGAGTTGTTAAAGGTGTCATGCTTTTTCATTTATAGACTTTACTTACTGTATTTTGCTTTTGGTGCTATAACCCTTTGCCCAAGAACAAAAAGGAAAAGGAATATTGAATACCAAATTAACACAAAGTGCTTCAACTCTCCCACAGCTCTTCCCAAAAGGAAAATAATAAAATAAATATAAAAATGAAAGGATGTTAGTCCTTTTTTTTCCCCCTTACTGTCTGCTTTTTATTCCCATAACTTAGATATTAGTGCTTTTTAAAAAAGGTTTTTATAACAGTGTACTAGGGACGCCTCAGTGGGCTCAGTCGGTTGAGCGTCTGCATTTAGCTCAGGTCATGATCCCAGGGTCTTGGGATCGAGCCCCACATCGGGCTCCCTGCTCAGCAGGGAGCCTGCTTCTCCCTCTGCCTGCTGCTCTCCCTGCTTGTGTGCATGCGCTCTCTCTCTCTCTCTCTCTTGCTCTGACAAATAAATAAAAATATTTAAAAAATAAAACCGTGTACTATACCACAGTGCCTTTCTAACTATCACAGTAACTAAGAACTGTCAGGGATCTAAAAGGAAATACAATAGGATATTGTATGAGATTTACCTGAAGGAGGTGGTAGTCTACTTGGGGAGAGAAAAATAACATTATTTTAAGAAAAAGAATCACTACATCAAAAAACTAATGATGCTTGGTGACTAATATAATAAAACAAAATAAAATTAAAAAAAAATGAAGTGCTGATATGACTGGTACTGAATGTGTTGTTCATATAGTATATGGTTTAAAAATGGAGAATGGAGCATTCAGGTACAGTTTTAGTGGAAAAAAATCAGACTGGCCAATAAAAGGTGGTTAGTACTTGGTTGGATTAGGAAAGAATGAGGTTTGAATGCAGGATGAAACAATTTGGGCAAAGGGAAAGATAATGATTTATGTACCAGACTCAAGGTATGATAAAGAAATTGGCCAGGTAAAGAGTTGAAATTGGATGGGTGAAGTGTGGATAAGGTGGGGCCAGCTTATGGAGAGCCATAAAAGGTAAATGGAGCATTTGGATTTAAAATAGTTTTCACTATAAGTTCATGAATGGACCTGTTATATGATGAATGTAGGCTTTTGGAAAATTAGCCTGTTAGTAAAATGCAGGATGAGGACATATAATAGGGTGATGGTTATGGAGTGAATCAAACACTTCAAGAAAATAAATGAGAGAACTCAATAACTGATGCTAGACTGTAGCTTTCAATAGGTAGTCAGTGAAAAATTTACCTAAATAATGAAGCTTATTTACTCATTAAAAGCTTTTCAGATACCTGCAAAGTACCAATTATTATGCTGGTTACTAAGGATACATTGGTAAATATGACTAGGTTCCTGCTCCTAAGGAGTCTAATCAATGTACTGTAAGCAAGTAAATGTAATAAAAGCTAACGGGTCCCATAATATAAATCTGTATAGACATCAAGGAAGGAATATTCAGTTCTTTCTTGGAAAAGCTGGAGATGGGAAATTGATGTTAGGAGGACTTGAACTGATGTTGAAAATAGAAGTGAGTAGCTGTTTGCATTGCTATGAGGGCAAAAGGTGAAGGCCCTTCAAGAGGAAGAGTAGGAAAAAAACATATGCATCAAACAGCATGGCAAGTTTTAGGAGCCTCAAGTAGTTTAAAAATAATAGAGTAAAAGGAGATAGTGGTAGAGTAAGGGAGGGTAGGCATGGGGAAGAGATAAAAGACTGGAGAGACAGACGGGAATCAGATCATAGAAGTTAGAATTTGGACAATGTGTTATAGGCTATTGGATCTATTGTAATGATTTTAAGAAAACCACCAAAATCAAATTTTCATTTTAGAAAATCACTTAGGGTATCAGTGTTCAGGATGGATTGGAGAAAGGAAAGTAGATGTAAAGATACTTGTTAGGAGGCTATTTTTATTTTTTTTCAATTTTATTTTATTTTGTTATGTTAGTCACCATACAGTACATCATTAGTTTTTGATGTAGTGTTCCATGATTAGGATGCTATTTTTAATAGCATTTTATAGTCCAGATGAGAGAGGTATTGCAGGCCTGAAGTAAGGTGGCAGCAGTGGGGATAGAGAAGTACCAAGCACAGTGTAGGTACTCAGTAAATGTTAACTTTGTTCCCTAGGCTTATATTTAGAATTTCACTTAACTTTGCCCATTACTGTTTGGTTTTGATTTCCTTTAATAATTTGAAAATTGGTCTTCTCTGAAATAGGTACAAGTGGGTGTTTTTGATATTCATAGTGAGGGATTTCTTAGTATTTGAACCTGCTCTTATTAAAGACATTTCAGAGTTGGTTCCTATTATTATAGTACAGTTGCAAGCACCTTTCTTTTTTATACATCATGTTCAAGATGAAAGACTGCTAAAAATGATATATTTTCATTTCCCCTTCAAATTGTTATTATCTAAATAATGATTAAATTGCATGCCTTTTGAGTTAATTTTCATTGCCCTTTGATATTTCTTGAAGTGCTTATTTTCAATTTACTTGGTATGTGGTTATTATATCTTTTTCTGCCTTATCACTTCCTCTTTAATTATTATATAACTCCTCCTCCTATATTTCTGTTCTTGTTTACTTTTCTCTTTTTTTAATTTTTTAAAATTAGATTTAATATCTCAGACTTAATTTATTAACCACTTGACTGTTTTTCTTGTCTTTTTATCTTTGCAGCTCTTTAAAGGCAAGAACTATATCCTTTGCTCCTTTTCTTTCATCCATAGTGAATTATATAATGCTGGCACTTTTATATGGCCTTTTTTGAAATCCGAGTCGCCTTTATAGTGATATTTAACTGGACTTTTTATTGTTCCTTAATGATCCATATTATCATTGAAAGGCAGTGTCAGACTTATTATTGCAAGTAGTAAAATTGAAATGAAGAGTGATCTGTCTGTCACAGCAGGTGTGTGAAAGGAAGAGAATTGGAGTTTTTAATTCGTGTCTTCAGTTCTATACTGAATTAGCTATTTTAGTCAGCTCTGTTCTCCACTCCACCCCATGAATTATATTTTGTTAAATCCCCTCATTGGTTTCTTGCTGTTGTTGGTACTGCTTTTCTTTTTTTGAAATATAACAGCCTTGTGGTCCTGTGAACCTATTTTTTAAATATATTGATTTTAGGGTCTCCTGAATCATGTCTACAAAGTGTTGGTGCAGCTCTTTAGTTGTTCAGGGTAATAATGTTTTCAGCCATTTTGAAACTTCCAAATTTATCTAAACTTAACATTTTAACATAAGTTTCTAGTGATAAAGATTTGTTGACTGATTCTTTTTTGTTTGTTTTTGTTTTTTTTTTTAAAGATTTTATTTATTTTTTAGAGAGCGAGAGAGAAACAGCATGAGAGGGGAGAGGGTCAGAGGGAGAAGCAGGCTCCCTGCTGAGCGGGGAGCCTGATGTGGGACTCGATCCCAGGACCCTGGGATCATGACCTGAGCCGAAGGCAGACGCTTAACCATCTGAGCCACCCAGGCGCCCTGTTGACTGATTCTTAACTGTTTATTTTTTAACTATTAAAGTAATAACTTGCTTCTGTTAACGTTTATGTAGACTATGTTAGACCAAATATCTTTTTCTGGTAGTAAACTTATGAATAATGAATTATTGAACACTACAACAAAAATTATCATGTACTATATGCTGGCTAACTGAACATAATTAAAAAACTTAAGAATTACACAGATAGCAGAGATGCAAATCTTGGTCAGGGTCATGTTTCCTAATATGCTTAAGTGAGTATACAGCCTAAGCTCTGTACCCTTTATTAAGAAAACAAAAGTCAGTAAACCTGGCATAAAAGTTTTTTGGTACTTCCCTTTTCTAGCACTGTACTGCCTGTCTTTTTAAAGGTGTACTGCGTGTTGGTAATTATAGAGAGAACAAAATGGAGATTTAAACTAACGTATCCAAAGTGAGGCTTTAGGTCTGCTTCCTCCACCCTGATCTTGTGTACAGTTTTCTCCCTTTGTCTTCACTCCTTTATTAAAGTTTTAATACCTCAGAGCATAGTTTACTGAACAGAGATGTTATTGTGCAGTGTTAATACAGGGGTTTTATCTTAGTCTTTTTTAACATTAGCGAGAAATATACTCACTAAAAAAATTGATGTGAAGTCTAAAATAGCTAATCAACTTATTTAGGGAACTTTCATACATTTATTTTTAGGAATAAAAGTTCAAAAGGACCCATTTAATTGTAGGGCAAGTGTCAGTAACCTATAGCATATTAACCACATGGTGGCACATGAACCCAGTTTTTGTTGACATGTACCTATAAGGAGCCATGCTCATAATTGAAGCATATATGAGGTTTGATGTCATTGTTTCCTACTTCTCTGCCTCTTTTATTACAAGTTACATGTTTATTATTTAATAAAACAAGTTCTAGTATTGTTTCTTTGTATTCACTGGCATAAAAATGATTATTCACCTGAATAAGAATAGAGCACCAGAAATCATAATGTACTCTAGAGAAACTGTTTTAATTTTACAACTTCTTTGTAGGTTATAATTATATCCAGTGTTTTCCGGGATGGTTGATACCTAGTAAAAAGAGCAAATGGTTTAAGCCTGTTCCTTTTTCCAGTCACCTGTCAACTGCTCTTTTTAGGATGTAATCTTAGGCAAGCCACATAAGCTTTCCAAGCTTTACTTCCCTCAAGAACGTAAGATAGTAGTACCTTTCTCACAGAGGAGATAATCCACATAAAGCCCCTGCCTAACACATAGTAAGTGCTCAAATATTAGCTGCTCTTTTTGTTTCCATAATTGTTACTAATATTGCCATTATACTTGGTTCATTTCTCTGAAACCAGTATAGACATAAATTTTTAGAATTTCAGAGAAGTCGGGAAGTCCTGATCCTTAGGAGATTAAGCTTGACATATGACAGATTAGTAGAAGACTAAAAACATTTAGGGTCCAGAGGCAGGCAGTAATCTCAGCTAGACTGCAGAAGAGACAGGTATTTGAGGCTTGAATTCTTTGAGAGATCAATTATAATCAAGAGTGAATAATACTAGATATTGATAATCACTTTTAATGATGTTAGCATGCATTTGACTATAAACTACTACCCTTTCTAACATTCAAGGATTTTTTCTTAAATAATACATACGACTTTAGAAGAATTGTCTACCTTATAGCCAGCTGATACCTCTGTAGTTTTAAAGTAAAGAGGTGCTTCTAGTGTCCCTCCACAAACCAGAAAAACAATAGACTGACCATGCTTGCTTGCTTGCTTTCCTTCCTTCCTTCGTCCTTCCTTCCTTCCAAGATTTTTTATTTATTTGAGAGAGAGTGAGTGAGAGAGAGCACAAGCGGGGGGGCGGGGAGGGAGGGACAGAGGGAGAAGCAAGATCCCCGCTGAGCAGGGAGCCATCATGCAGTTCAATCCCAGGACCCTGGGATCATGACCTGAGCTGAAGGCAGATGCTTAACCAACTGAAGCACTCAGGCCCCCCTGTCCATGCTTTATTTAAAGTGCTGCTTTGTTTGTTTTTAAAGATTTTATTTATTTATTTGAGAGAGAGAGACACAGCGAGAGAGGGAACCACAAGCAGGGGGAGTGGGAGAGGGAGAAGCAGGCTTCCCGCCGAGCAGGGAGCCCAATGAGGGGCTTGATCCCAGGACCCTGGGATCATGACCTGAGCCGAAGGCAGACGCTTAGAGCCAACCAGGCACCCCTAAAGTGCTGCTTTGTATCTTATTTTGATTATATCACCTTATAACACAAAAATTATTAAGGAGCCAAGGTTACCAAGTATTTTAGGGAAAACATATGGATTAAATGGACTTTGGTGCCAATGATGCCCCTGAATAGCAGCCTCCCTAACCCTGACAGGATGCCTTGCAAATCACTGCTAATGGAAACATCAACATCTATGAGGCCACCTTACTGGCAGAGTTGGGGGTGGAATGCAAGATTCTGTTGGGGAGGATGTGTGAGGTAGACTTCAGGAAGTGTCTCCTTTTGAAACACTAGAAAGATCTGCTACTCAAGATTATGGAAATTCTGAAATTTAAAATAGGTTTATATTTAGTAAATGCTCACTGATTAAACGAATTTTAATTCATTTATTAGGAATTCAAATTCATTAGGAATTCAAAAGCAGGAACTTTTTTTGGCTTTGTAGACAAATTAAAAGATATGTCTGTTCTTTCTAGATTATAAGCTTCCTACTACTGGCTTGTGAGGGTAGGGATTGTGTCAGTGAATCTTCATCACTATATTCCTAGCACCTGGCATAATAGCTAGCACATAGCAAGTATTTGTTTAAAATGTGACAAGTGAACAAATGAGTTTTTGTCCTGTAATTGCAAGCTGATGGTTGTAAGGCAGTGGTTGACACGCCTTTAAAATACGACATCAAAAACTAATGATGTATGGTGACTAACATAACATAATAAAATGAAAATAAAATAAAATAGTGTTTTTTCTTGTGTGTAGTTCTTAGACTAAGAGTAATAGCATCTGAATAGATTCTGAATAGCATCAGAATCACCTGGCAGCTTGATAAAAATGCAGATTCCTGGCTGCTTCTTAGACCTACTGAATCCGTTTCTGGGAGTGGGCCCTGGGAGTCTGTATTTTTAACAAGGTCCACCACTGTTTTATAGCTATCAGGTATGTAGTAGTATGATTTGCCTTTATAGTTATTATCAGCTAAACCTTTGAATTAAGAATAAAATAAACAGTAGCTAACATTTTTTGAGTGCTTTTTATGCCAGACACTGTACTAAGGGCTTTACTCGTATTGAATCATTTATTTATTGTTACTATTTTTTAATTCTTATAGCCACCTTACAAAGCCGGTACAGTTTGTTTTTATCTTATAGATGATGAAATTATAACAGAGAAGTGGTGACACCTGGATTTGATCTCAGTGCCATAACCAGACCCCATACCCTTCAACCACTACACTCTACTGTGCTGACATTAATTTGTTACGTGATTAAACTTGTGGAAAAAGTAAACTGAGGCACTCTCCTTTGATATGACTTCACAACTCCTTTTTTTAATTTCCCACTTTCTTTTTCATTGATATATAATTGACATAGAATAGTTTTAGGTGTACAAAATGATGATTCAGTATATGTATATATTGCTAAATGATCACCACAGTAAGTCTAGTTAACATCCATCACCACACATAGTTAAACAAATTTTTTTTCTTGTGATAAGAACTTTTAAGATCAATTCTCTTAGTAACTTTGAAATATACACTACAGTATTATTAACTATAGTTGCCATGCTATACATTACATCACCAGAATTTATTCATCTTACCCTTTGACAAACATCTCCCCATTTCACACACAATTGCAGCTCCTGGTAACCACCACTCTACTCTGTTTCTATGAATTCAGCTTTTTAGATTCCACATGTAAATGAGATCATAGGTATTCGTCTTTCTCAGTCTGACTTATTTCACTTAGCAGGATGCCCTCAAGGTCCCTCCGTGTTATTGCATTGACAGGATTTCCTTATTTTTTATGGCCAAATAATACTCCATTGTCTATATGTACCACATTTTCTTTATCCATTCATCCATCGGTGGACTTAGGTTGTTTCCATGTTTGACTATTGTAAATAATGCTGTGATGAATGTGGGGGTTCAGGTATCTTTTTGAGTGTTTTTCTTTCCTTCTGATTAATACCCAGAAGTGAAATTACTAGATCATATGGTAGTTTTATTTGTAATTTTTTTGAGGAACCTTCAGGCTATTTTCCATAATGGTTCTATCAATTTCTATTCCCACCAACAGTGCACAAGTATCCCCTTTTCTTCACATCCTCATACTTCTTGATCAGTACTATGGGTTTATGAAAAAGCATTTTCAGTGTTACCAAGGTGTGTAATACTGGAGAATATAGATTTTATCCTTTAGTTACTGCAAAATCCTAGGGTGGCAAAGCTGATCCTAGTCCTCTTTAAGTATCTTGGATGCTGAACTTATCTCTAGCCCCAAGTCAGTACAGCATAGTTATTAAGAATAAGAGCCCTTGAGAAAGACCACCTGGATTTGAATCTTGACCTTCGTCAAGTTATTTGACTTCTCTGTGCCTCAGTTTCTTGATCTATAATTCCAAGATACTTATGTCTGTTGTTCTTCAAAAATCTCATCCTCTTCATTTTTTTCATCTCCTTCTGAGAGTGTTATTAGTAAATGCCTGACCTTCTGCTTTTAGCTTCCATATCTTACAGCTTTTATTTTGCCTCATTCTGATCTCCTAGCTCACTATTTTTTAGCTATATCTCTTCTGCTTTTTATATTATCCATTGAGTTATTTATTTTAGTGATTATTTCTTATCTCTAATATTTCATTTTGGCTCTTTTTAGATAATTTTTGTTTGAATCTCATATTTGCAATACCTTTCCTTATTTCCTGAAATGCTTATTTTGAATTATTGGTACATTTTTTCAGTAACTCTGCTTCAAATGGCATATGGTGCCAGTTTGTTGTCACACTAGGGATGGTATGTGTGTGTGTTGTGTGTGTGTGTTTGCATGTGTGTTTGCCTGTAAGTTCCTGGAATTTATGTTTCTTTTTCCTTTCTGTAGTTTCCGTGGGTTGATTGTGGTGGGGGGAGCCAGCAGCCCATGCTGATTCATGGTCTTAGAAATCTCATCAGTTATATGGTGATAATAACAGTATGTACTTCATAGAGTTACTATGAAAATTAGATACTCTGTGTAAAGTTCTTAGAACAGTGTTAGCATGCAATTATGCATTCAGTTTAGCTTTAAAAAAAAAAATCTATGGAGAGGTGACTTGAATTCAGATCCCAGCTTTAGAAAACTGTTTTTGATAGGTTAAATATAGAGCTAACTAGGGGTAAAAAGAATATTGACACATCTTTCAGACTTTGTGCTGTCCCAGAATTCTGTCACATTGTCTAGTGTTATCTGTCTCCATTATTGCTAAGAAAATAAGGAAAAAATGGTTAATTTAAAATTTTTTCCTGTTTTGAAAATTTTCAAACTAGAAAAATATAATGGATACTCATACACCCATCACCTAGTTTTAGTAATTGCTAATATTTTGCCACATTTGCCTCCTCTATTTTTCTGAAATATTTTAAGTTATATTTTTATAAATTATGTATTTATTTTTTAGAGAGAGTGTGAGTGGGGTGGGGAGAGGGGCAGAGGGAGAGAGAGTGAATCTTAAGCAGGCTCCTTGCTGAGTGCAGAGCCCGATGTAGGGCACGATCTCATGACCCTGAGATCATGACCTCAGCCAAAATCAAGAGTCAAATGCTTAACCAGCTGAGCTACCCAGGTGCCCCAAATTATATGTATATATTTAAATTATAAGATTATACTTCACTTGTAAATATTTCAGTATAAATCTCTAAAATATAAAGACATTTCAAAAAATAGGCATTCCTTCTATAACCACTATTCCATAAAATTAATAACTTAATTTCCCAACATCATTTAATACCATACCTGTATTCAAATTACTCCAGTTGTCTTGAAAATGTCTTTTATAGCTTCTTTGTTCAAATCAGGTTCCGTTCAAGGTACACACACTGTATTTGATTGTTGTATTTCATTTTTCTATTCCTTTTAATTTAGTGCACTCATCCTCTCTCCATTCTTGATTTATTTCCTGGTGGTATGTTTGAACTTCCATCTCTTACATATTCTATAAACTGGAAATTAGACCCAAAGGCTTGATTAAATTCATGGCAGATATTTCTGGCAAGAATGTTTTATAGATAATGTATAAAAAGACATTAATATTTTTTAAAAATACAGGATAAGGCAAAGTGTGAAGCAAAAGGAGTAATACATACTGAGTGCTTGTGCTATGTTCCTTTAAATACACTCTCTTATTTAATTCTTACAATAACTCCATGAGTTACTGATGGTATTATCCCTTTGTAGTAAGGGAATTGGTTCCAAGAGATCACCGAACTTTAAATGGCAAAGTTAGAATTCAAAAAGAGAAAGAAAAAAGTCAAACAAGGCCATTTATCTTTACATAAACACAAAAAAATTTACTAACAAATCACTTGCTCTCTCTGCCTCAATCTCTAGTAAAATAAGAGCAACAAATTGACTTTAACATAAATAAAGTGCTCTGGCTTATCATGCTCTCATTTTAGGCAATGAGAGGTATCCTTTAAACATCAGCAAAAAATTTTTTTAACATATATACATTCGCAGAACAGGTAATAACTCACTGGTCCTTCTATGACAACCATATATCTAGGATTTTCTAGGACAATTCTGATACCCAACAATCTTTCCTATCAAACATCTGAATTTTTCATTAGAAAAACTTGGTTAAAGTGTAAAACTCTCTCTGTACAGTAATACATTGTTTTTTAAAGTGGGGGGGCGTGCTTTAGACTTTTAGAAAAGGTGTTGGAAGTAAGAGAAAGTAGTAAAGAACACCAGTAGAATTCTTCCAGTTAGCTGACCAAGAGAAGAAAATATTTTGGTCAAGAGAAGGATTAAATTCTATCAGATGTTGCTGGTGGATCAACAGGATCAGGTCTGAGAATTGACCATCAGATTTAGCAATGCAAAGGTCATCATAAACCTGGCACAGTGCTTAAGCACTTCATGTGTAATATTTAATCTCCACAGTAGATCTTGTGAAGTAGATACTTATTAGGCTGATTTTACAGACCAGGAGACTGAGATTCAGAGAGATGACTCACTCAAGGACATAGGGCCAATAAGTGTTAGAACTAGGATTTAAACCCAGTAAGACTGTAGGTCTGCACTGTCCCATACAAGAGCTGGCTACATGTGGTTATTTACATTTGCATTTAAATGTATTAAATTAAACTTTTAGTTCCTCAGTCGCACTAGTAACATTTCAGGTGCTTAGAAGTCACATGTAGCTCCCATTGGACAGCACAGACAGAACATTTCCATCATTGCCCAGAGTTCTGTTGGATAGCAGTACTCTAGAGCCTGTGATCTTTTTTTTTTTAAAGATTTTATTTATTTATTTATTAGAGAGAGAGAGCACATGAGAGGGGGGAGGGTCAGAGGGAGAAGCAGACTCCCTGCCAAGCAGGGAGCCCGATGCGGGACTCGATCCCGGGACTCCAGGATCATGACCTGAGCCGAAGGCAGTCGCTTAACCAACTGAGCCACCCAGGCGCCCCTAGAGCCTGTGATCTTAACCACTATACATAAAGTCTCCCAATTTACATTATATATATATATATATATAATGTGTGTGTGTATATATATATATATATATATATATATATATATATAATGAAATTTAAACTAAGTCTTGCCATTAAATTTTCCTCTGAAATTCAAAAGGCTGACACAGGTCTTTTTATCAGATCAGCAAAATTATATTGGTGTTTATATTTCAAACAGTCTGGTCATGAAATTGTCTGTTGTCCTTTCACTGTTTTCCATTTTCATTTAGGGGAGTTCAGAAGGACATAACTAATATGTTGGAATGATCAGTGATCCTGAATTAATATAAGGTACTTGAGTGCCACAGTATCTGTATATTAATATCCTAAAGTATGTTACTTGAATGGTTAGGTTGGCTGATTCAAATGTCTTGTAACATTTTAGGAATAGTGGAAAATGTAGGCTGTGATACTTCTGGGTGAATTAAGTAGGTGAATGCCTCCTTCTGTCTCTTCAGTTACTGATGTTTTCATAACCAAGATTTTTACATCATATTCATTACTTTGGACCCTTAAAGGAATATAAATTGCATGAGAGATTTGGTCAATATAAGAATCACTAGATGGCCTTATTTATGTATTTTGTTCTTATTACTTTACCTTTTTAATGTTTTCTTTCTTTAAAATGTAATTTGAACTGCTAAATATCTGCTTTCATTCCTATTTCATATGTCTTCTATTTATATCCTTTTTATTAGCATACCTATAGTTGAGTTAGAGGATGTTAACAGTGTTTATGAAATAAAGAGATAATATGAACTCCACATTGTATAGCATGAGAATCCAGTTCCAATTCAGGCTCTACTTGGAAAGCTGCAACCTCTAGAAAGTCATTAGTCATATAAAATCTTGACTGACACTCTTGACCTCAACAGTGAATGATATGTGGCTTATGTAGTAATTATAATGGATAACAAATTTTTAAAGGTTAAATGCTAAGTATACTTTCTAGTTCCTTGAATGTTAAATTGAGTAGAAAACATTCTTCTGATCAAAGGAGACTTTGGCTTTTACCTTCCACCAAAGTCAGTGTGGTAGACCTGCCTTTTCCTTCCTTGAAAGTGACAAGTTTTGTAGTTACCACTACCTTACTTTTACCTATAATTTGGGAATCTAGATATGTTTATAAATGCTCTTTGGCAAAAGTATGTGCTCTTGATCTAAAAATCTGATATGAGGTGGTATGTGAACTTTATTCAGTATCTCTCTAGTTACTTATCAAGTATGTTGCTTTTATTTTTTTTCCAGTGTGGTTTGGGAAAAAACAGCCTTCAAATTTGAAAGTAAAAACTTTTTTTTTTTTCACCAGGAATATTAAGTCTCTTTACTAAAAATCTAGACTTATTGAAGTAATAAAAGGAATTTTTTCATAGCTTTTTGAGTGGGTCCTGTGGCACTTAAGTATTCCAGTGGCATTTTATTTCCAGAGATTATAGAATTCAAATTCAAAGTGATGGCAAGCAAAATATTTTGAAACATGGCAAACCCGCACCCCTACCCTCAGGCAAAGACTTGATTGTTTTTAAAAATTTTATTTTCAAGGTTGAATTTCAGGATTGACTAGATGGGAATTTTTGTCAGCTTGCCAAATACTTTAAACTTATAAGTAAATGAACTTAAACTTTTAATTTATCATTAATTTTGTTTCATTAATTAAACTAGTCATTTTTAAAGCTTAAACTAATGTAGCTCTTAACTAGAATATAGACCATGCTTTTCCCCAGCTTGTAAGCTTTTTCACTTACTGAAGGAAAAATAAAATTTAGACAAAGAAAAGGTACACATTTGGATATAATTTAAACCTCATTTTCACGACTGTTGGCCTAGTGATTATAGATTCTGTTTCAGTATTGTTTTCAATAATAGTGTTGCTATAGCAACTAATAAATGCATGCTTCAAAGAGAAGAAACAAAAAACCTTTCCACCGATTGTGTTGTATATTGAGATGAAATTTTTCTTTATTAACTTACATAATTTGCTCTAGACTTTGCAAAACTGTTTTTCCCAAAGAAATATTCTGAGAATCCTGTTACACGTTTTTTTTTGCTGTCTTAATCTCATCATCTGTTTCTTGTATTAACAGTATGCTACAATTAATTTACAAAGATGTAGAAACAGTATATATCAGAAATTCTGTATCTTCTTTCTGTTATTTGTGTCTCACACAGCACTCTACAGGAAAGAAAGATTTTTGCCCTCCTGCTTCTGAACTATGTAAATGAATCTTGTTCCTATAAAAGTCAGTTAACACATATAGTGTCTTTTCTTTGTTAAAATGAAGATTGTGGTAAACATACTTAAGTCCTTGAATATTATTGGCATAGTTATTGTATGAACAAGTAGTTGAAGTACACTAAAATTTGTCCGTTAACCTATTTTGTTGCAGATTTAGTAATAATGAAGAACTGGAAGTGGCCTAAGTATTAATAAACCCTTAAATAGAAGAATAATTAAGTAGATTATAAGGTTTATCTGTATAATTTGTAAGCACCTTACAGCCATTAAAAATGATAGTTTGTATTTGATGTAAAATGCTGTCCATGGAAAGATACTAATTCAGAAAAGTGGTTTCAAAACTATAGTACAATCCCATTTAAAAAAAAATTTTTTTTAATTTTATTTTATTGTCAGTCACCATACAATACATCATTAGTTTTTGATGTAGTGATCCAAGATTCATTATTTTCGTATAACACGCAGTGCTCCGTGCAGTATGTGCCCTCCATAATACCCATCACCTGGCTAACCCATCCCCCCACCCACCTCCCCTCTAAAACCTTCAGTTTGTTTCTCAGAGTCCATAGTCTCTCATGATTCGTCTCCCTCCGATTTCCCCCCTTCATTTTTCCCTTCCTTCTCCTAATGACCTCCATGCTATTCCTTATGTTCTACAAATAAGTGAAACCGTATGATAATTAACTTTCTCTGCTTGACTTATTTCACTTAGCATAATCTCCAGTCCCATCCATGTTGATGTAAAAGTTGGGTATTCATCCTTTCTGATGGCTGAGTAATATTCCATTGTATATATGGACCACATCTTCTTTCTCCATTCATCTGTTGAAGGGCATCTCAGCTCTTTCCACAGTTTGGCTATAGTACAATCCCATTTTTATGTAAAAGCATCTGTGAGTATGAGTGTAAAGTGTAAATGTGTGGAGAAATATATGACAGATGGTGCCATTAGTTATCTCTAGGTTTTATAATAGGAAATTAGCATTGTTTCCTTAAATTTTTTTTAAAGTTCTTTGAAAAGAAGGGAGCATCTGCAGCCAGTAGAAACAATTTGAATGGTTATTTGGTTTGATGTTAGGAGGGAGCTAATGTTTTAGGAAAAGGGTCCAAAAATTTTTAATGATACAAAATAAAGTCACATGCACTTTTCCTCTGACTTGTTGGCATTTTAGTTGACTGTGGGTCAAAGGAAAGTTATTGCATGGACAGAGGCTGAGCCTCTACCATAATCTGACCTTAATAAAGCAATCATGTTTAACTTAAGAGGATAGATCTTAAATCTGAAATTGGTGGGGAGAAGACATTAAAATGTTTTGGAAGTGGTGTTTCCTAAAATGAGTATCTCCTGAAGATGAAAATGGTAAAATAGTTCATGTCAGGTTTAAGCTAAGCATGAACTGGTTTTTTACAGGTTTGTGTCTGAGAATTGTGTTTGCTTCAGTTTTTATATTTTCCTTTATTAAAAAATTAGCATTTTTTTTTAAAAAACTTCAAAAAGTACAAAAGTGTTAAAAGTGAGGGAAAAAATAGACATACTTAGGTTTCTCCCACCTCAAAATCCTTCAGGGTAGTGTTTTTTATTTGAGAACAGATCTGGGAAATGGAGGAACTATGCCTCAAGAAAACATTCTTTACAGTGTGATAGAATGATCACTGGAAAGAAGTCAGAATATTCAGCTTCTAGTCCCAGCTAGTCTGAGCTGTGTGATTGGAACAGGTTACTTTGCCTCTCTGGGCATGGGTTTCTATCAATTCCAAGGTGATGAGTTTGGACTTTGAAATTATGGGATGATAAGGACTGACTTGATAAAACTCCCTGATAGTTCAGACATATTTTAAAGGGTATAAATGAGAGTGTGTGTGCGTGCCTGCACATGCACATTGCATACATGCAATCTCTGGAAAGGCTTTCTCTCTAACCATAAAAGAGTAATTAATATATGAACTCTGGTGTTTATAATTGAGAAATAAACACTGCACTTAATTGACATAAGATTTATTTCCAAAGATTTGGGTGTTTCATCTATTTCTGCTTATTCTCATATCATCCTGTTATACATGTGAATGGATAGGATTTCATTTTGTTCAACTGACAGTTATAGCTAGACTAAATTATTATTCATTGTTACAGAGAGAATCAGTGGCACAGCTGAAAGTAAATCAGTTCCTAGTACACAATTCTCTTGGTCTTTCCCTTAGGTTGCTTTCTTTCTTTTTTTTTTTTTTAATTTTATTTTATTATGTTAATCACCATACATTACATCATTAGTTTTTGATGTAGTGTTCCATGATTCATTGTTTGCGTATAACACCCAGTGCTTCATTCAATACGTGCCCTCTTTAATACCCATCACCAGGCTAACCCATCCCCCACCCCCCCGCCCTCTAGAACCCTCAGTTTGTTTCTCAGAGTCCATAGTCTCTCATGGTTTGTCTCCCCCTCCGTTTTCCCCCCTTCATTTTTCCCTTCCTACTATCTTCTTCTTCTTTTTTTAAACATATAATGTATTTGCTTCAGAGGTACAGGTCTGTGATTCAACAGTCTTACACAATTCACAGCGCTCACCATAGCACATACCCTCCCCAGTGTCTATCACCCAGCCATCCCATCCCTCCCACCCCCCACCTTAGGTTGCTTTCTTAGAGAAATGAAGTTATTTTTGACTATGGTTAAGAACATCACTTATTGCTAGGCAGAAGTAAAATTAGGGACTATCCATAGAACATTTCTACCTTGTAATTTATTTGGTATTCTGTAGAATAGCTGACTTTTCTAATTGTATTTGGCATGGTCACTTGCTAACAATATAAGTCAGTGTATCTGGTTTTATTATATACCTCTCTCTTGAGTCATAGTTTGGGGGTGCGCATGGGAGACATACATCTGAAGAAGCATTATCTTTTAATAGAATTTAATTCATAATGGCCTGTCTCCCTGCCTACCTGGTCAGTAACTGTGAACTTTGGAGATCTGTTTACTGATGATAAACCTCTTTTATATGGCATAGGCATGGGAAGTCAGCTTTGATGACAGATTTCTACACTGGTATAGAAGAGAAATGTTTAGCTAGTGTTTCAAAAGAACGAAACCTGTTAGCATTTATGTATTCCACCATTAGGCTTTCTTGAGCCCTCCCCTATGTGTGGCCTCTAATGTTTTCGGTTTCCAACAAAAGAAATAACGTATCATGTCAGAATGAAGTATAAAATCTCAATTACAGCTGTATTCATTAATGAAATCAATTCCTTTTATCTCATGGAATGATGAAATAATTATTTCAAATATTTATTAGGGTAGCAAGATAAAAAGTTGTTTAAATGATACCAAATATTCTGATTATTTGGAATTAGTGTCAGCATTTCCTATTGTACAGAAAAAATCTTAGGGCCTCATGATTTGAATTTTTCATCTTGAGTTATTTAACAGACATTTGAGTTCCTACCATGTGTTGTAATACTCTGGGGGTGGACGAAGATGTAAAGACAATTATTTTCAAGTGTGGGATTTGTCTATGCTAAAACTTAGGAAGGCATTAAGCATTACTAGATGTAGAGTAAATTTAAATTTAATGTACTTATACCTCTGCAACCTTTCCTTTGCTCTGTTATTTATGTTCCTTCACTAGATTCACACTGAATTTAGAAAGTGTGTTCTAAGAGAACTTGCTGTTAGAGGCTATGAAAAATCCTTTTGTAAAGTGAGTTAATTTGCCTTTTATATATCCAGGTTTTCATGTGTGATTTCTTAATAAACAACTTGTGAGTATTTTAATTTTTTATTAGCAAGTAACATATCTGTGGTTCACTTTAACCCCCTACTCCCAATCTTTCTTTGTCTCTCTCTCATAATCGTAATTACACAGAGCAGGAGTTTGGTTGTTCTTACTAAGTATATAAATGATCCCAATTTTTAGCTTTTAAATTTTTTTAACCTTAAAAGACTGACTTAAGACACTATGACTTAAAAAAAAACCCACTGTGACAATAAAATGATACAGTATATATCAGTTTAAATTTGACCCATGCATCTTTACAATGTAATTTATAATTGACCTTTCTACAATTGAAATATAAGGACTGTATGTTCTAGTGAAACTGTCCTGTAGCTGTTTAGATTAATTTAGATTTGCTTTTCATTAGTATAGTGGCTGGTGGCCAAAGTGATTGTGAAAGAAATAAAGATAAATATGTATAAACAGTAGTAGCCATGATTTTTAGCACAAGCATCCAATGTAATCTCTGATTTAAGCAGACTTATATTAGCATTTATAATCAACTCAGAACAAATACAAAACAAAATGTACATGAAAAATTAGAAAAAAGAGGAAAAAACCTCAAAAAAAACCCCACATTTAAAACATTGTGAACGCCTAAAACATGCTTATATAAACATTGTTATATAGGAAGTTCTTACAGAAGAGGCTGGTGTTGCATGTATTGTGACTGTTTTCTAAGTAATTTATATCATATATATCAGAAATATGTGTAGCAGCCAGTGTCTAGTTTCTAGTCTGACAATAGACCAAAGAACTATGGAGATAGGATCCAGAGAGAAAAAAATAATTCTCTGTTACTTCAACCCCTCTAAACAGGACACCATACTTGCAGAACTTCTTCAAATACATAAAGAACACATTGTAGGATATCATGAACATGATTCTCTTTTGGACCACAAAGAAGAAGAAGAGTTGACTGAAGAAGAAAGAAAAGCAGCTTGGGCTGAGTATGAAGCAGAGAAGAAGGTAGTTCATTCAAAATGCTTTTTGGTTTTGGTTTTTGTGTTAGTCATTTGAAAGAGCAGTGAGTAAGAAAAGGGTCACATTTGGAACAGGTAATAATAATAGGGAGTCTTTAGGAACAGAGTCCCGAAATATGAGTCTGTTTATAGGCTTTGGTTACCTTTGGTGGTAGAGTAGGAGGAAGGGAAAGAAGAAAATAGTTTCCACTTAAAGAGTGGTAAGCCCAGTTCTGCTTAGCACTTGCTGAATTGAGATATTAGTGGGAAGCTGTATATTTAGCATCACTTAACTCCCGTCAACACCGTCACTCTAGTAACAGACATACAGGAGCTTAGAGTTTGGAGGTAGGAGCAAATGTTTCTTTGACATGTGTACCATGAAATCAAAATTTTGACTGAATGTCAGAACACAAAAATATTCCATTATTGGACTTTAATGTCAGTCTCCAACAGCAACTTTAAAATAGTTCCATGTCTGTTTTAAACACCAACCCACTTGAGCAAAAATGTGCCTAAGCATGGGAAACTTTATCCTAATACCTGAATTCTTTTTAAACTCTTAACTCATTGTACCAAGCTTCTTTAACGTTAATGTGATGTTAGGAGTCTCATTAGAATTCTCTGAGTTGCCCCATTCTGTGGGAATTTTCAGAAAAAAGAATACACCTTTAGGGGTTAAAGCTTTCTGTGTAATAAGATCTTGGTTTCGGGTGAAAAGGATGTTTTGTTTGTGTGTGGAAGAGTGTTAATAATTTCTTAGATCTGAGAATGTGGATTCTTTTCTAAACCAGTAGGTGATGTAGAATTTCAAGTTTTAAATCACAATGTGGAAAGTGCATAATTTTTTGTTTTTAGGGACTGACCATGCGTTTCAACATACCAACTGGGACCAATTTACCCCCTGTCAGTTTCAACTCTCAAACTCCTTATATTCCTTTCAATTTGGGAGCCCTGTCAGCAATGAGTAATCAACAGCTGGAGGTAAGTTGTGAAGTACAAAAGTAGTTTAACTTGAATTAAAGGCAATTTCAAGTACCCTGTTGTTGAGGGTTCCCTATGCAGGAATATCACATTCTCCAAAAGATTACCTCTGAATAGACCAAGAAATTTTTCTTTTATTTGTTGACCTTTTTGAACCATCATAGTATAGGAAAATGTGGTTTGTTCAGAGCACAAGAGAATTCGGCCTTGAATTAATGTTCTTTGAATTATTTTAATTAAGGAACAATAGGGCAGTTGACTGGCTAGGGAAATAGCACTTTCTTAGTTATAAAATATTTTGAATAAACAAATTAACTTGCTTAATGTTTGAAAATAGGATAAATACATTTATATTCTGATGCAATGTAGGTGCAGCATTAAGTATATGCTAATGTCCAGTATTATGAAGTAAGTTATTTGAAACTAGAATCAATTATGAATTAAATAAGAAAGATTAGGTTTTATTATACCAATTATGTAGTAACTTAATTGAATCTGTGGTTTCCTTTTGAAAATGCACTTATGGAGTCATTTAAATTGATAAACTATTGGTGCAAACCCAAACTTTTATCTTCCTAACAAGACCCTCACTGATAAGTTTTACCCACGTTATTGATGCTGCATTTTGCTGCTTTTCAATTATTTGAAGAGTTTTAAAACCAAGTGCTATAAATTGGCAAAAGGAAGGATCCCTATACTTTATAACCATGTGTGTTTTATATGTCCTATATAACATTTCTTGCATTCTTCTAGGACCTCATTAATCAAGGAAGAGAAAAAGTTGTGGAAGCAACAAACAGTGTGACAGCAGTGAGGATTCAGCCTCTTGAAGATATAATTTCAGCTGTAGTAAGTTAATAGGCAGTTATCTTACTCCAACTTGATATTTCTGTCGTGTTCCCCCTCTAGCCCTTTTGTTTTTATTTGTAATTGTTGTTTGCCTCACTCCTTCTGTGGGGAAAACCACATAATTCTTCTAACTTGATTTGCAATAGTAAAATACTAGTAAACTGGATAATAGTGCTAAGCTGTAATTCAGCATTTTTGCTTAAATGTTGGCCCAAAAGAGAAATGGGTAATATCCCAAATGATTGGGAAATCAGTCAGTCAGAGAAATGTATGTGTTGTTTACTTAAACATATTTTATCAGTTACACAAATTAAATCCAAGTAGTTTCATTCCAGAGATAGCCAAACCTTGTACGACAGTGGTTAACTCAGTACCCTGCTTTTACATCCTTGTTTTCTTTAGAAAAGAATAAAGGAAAGGGGGGGGGGAGCCTTTTTAAAATCCTGAATATTTTTGAGTACCTTAATTATTTGTCCTCAATTCTACTGCAATAAGAAGTAAATGGAACCTTTTTCTTTTAGTGGAAGGAAAACATGAATCTCTCAGAGGCCCAAGTACAGGCGTTAGCATTAAGTAGACAAGCCAGCCAGGAGCTTGATGTTAAACGAAGAGAAGCAATCTACAATGATGTATTGACAAAACAACAGATGGTAAGAGTTCGACTATCTCTAAGTTATGTCCAATTTTCTTGAATTTATAATAATGGGTTTGTGTGACATCTGTGTCAATAATCATCTTTCCTTCATATGGATGGATGACTGGTCATTTTTCCTGGAAGAAATTTTGTCAGGAAACATATCTCGTCCACATAATTTTATTTTTTTGTGTATTCTGGACATCTAAAAAATTTTTGCCAGACTTTTACCGTATTTACCATTTTTAAACAATTTAAGTATACTTTTTAATATATTTAATTTGAGAGTAAAAAAAAGTGGAGCTATAGATTATATATGTCACAGGTTCCTACTTAATTACATAATTCTTTAAAAGACTAGCATATTCCATTTTTCCCATCATAGTTGTTTGCCAGCCATCTGCCTTTCACTGGGAAATTTCAACTCTTGACTCCAGGGAATCAGTTTCTGTGGCATGAATTTTACGTAGCACTGTAGAATTATTGATTTTAAATTCTCTTAGGAAATTTAAGACACTCCAGGTAGGAATTATTCCCACTACAAGTGTTTTTTCCCTTTGGTGTTTGTCACTAAAAATGTTTGTCATTATGTGAAATGTTTAAAAGAATGAAGAAGAAATGAGATTTGACAAAAAGTGCTGTAACTAATACTTGAAACTAATCATTGTGCGGGACAGGTTACTATGGCAACTAAACTAAATGCTGCTTGCAATACAATAGTCAAGTCATTAAGAGAATTTAGCCCTAAATGGTGTTACTAAGTGGTTTCTACAGTAATGGTCCTGTGAATGCCTCAAATTAGTAATGGTGATAACAATAATGTGTTTTCCTTTTGGTATGGTACACCCTTAACAAATTGATTTTAACTTAAAACTTGATACTTACCTCTTTGAGACAGGTCATGCACTTGTAACAGCTCCCTTTTCTCTCTTTAGTTAATCAGCTGCGTTCAGCGAATACTTATGAACCGAAGGCTCCAGCAGCAGTACAATCAGCAGCAACAACAACAAATGACTTATCAGCAAGCAACACTGGGTCACCTCATGATGCCAAAGCCTCCAAATTTAATCATGAATCCTTCTAACTACCAGCAAATTGATATGAGAGGAATGTATCAGTCAGTAGCTGGTGGTATGCAGCCACCACCCTTACAGCGTGCACCACCCCCAATGAGAAGCAAAAATCCAGGACCTTCCCAAGGGAAATCAATGTGATTTTGCACTAAAAGCTTAAAAGGATTGTTAAAATCATAGAAAGATCTTTTATTTTTTTAGGAATCAATGACTTAACAGAACTCAACTGTATAAATAGTTTGGTCCCCTTAAATGCCAATCTTCCATATTAGTTTTAATTTTTTTAATAGGGCATACCATTTTTTCCTGACTTTTGTCAGTGATGTTGCCTAGAATCTTCTTACACACATTGAGTACAGAAGATATTTCAAATTGTTTTCAGTGAAAACAAGTCCTTCCATAACAGTAACAACTCCACAGATTTCCTCTCTAAATTTTTATGCCTGCTTTTAGCAACCATAAAATTGTCATAAAATTAATGAATTTAGGAAAGAATACAGATTTATATATTCGTTCTTTACATATAAAAACACACAGCTGAGTTCTTAGAGTTGATTCCTCAAGTTACGAAATACTTTTGTACTTAATCCATTTCTTTATTAAAATGATGGAAATGGTTTTAATGTTCTTTTGACTGAAGTCTGCAACTGGGCTCCTGCTGTATCATCTCCGTGACTGAAAGTTAGAAACTAAGGGTTATCTTCGACACAGAATTGTGTGCAATATTCTCAAATACTACTGCTCTAAAACTTGGAGGAGTCTTGCAGTTATCTTAGCATTGTATAAACAGCCTTAAGTATAGCCTAAGAAGAGAATTCCTTTTTCTTCTTTAGTCTTTCTGCCATTTTTTATTTTCAGTTGTATGTGCTGAAATAATTACTGGTAAAATTTCAGGGTTGTGGATTATCTTCCACACATGAATTTTCTCTCTCCTGGCACTGATATAAAGCACATCTCTTAACTGCTTGGTGCCAGTGCTAGTGCTTCATCCTGTTGCTGGCAGTGGGATGTGGACTAACAAAATCAAGTTCTAGCATTTTAGGAGGTTAAGGATGATGGTGTGGTTGTAGGGTCACACCCTGTTTTATAAACAATATCAAAATGGCAGAACCATTGCTGACTTTTTAAGTTCACATGAGGAATGTGCTTTAATAATTCCCAGGACTGTCAGTATTGTGAAATAATTCCTCTGAAAGATAAGGATCACTGGCTTCTATGCTCTTCCTCTTTTCTGTCATCATCATGTTCTTTTCCCCCAACTTCCCTGTTATTTTAAATAAATCACATTTCAAAGTTCGATTTTGTTTTTAGTTTAGATCTGTGAGGCAATTTTCTGATCAAAATAATTCATCTAATACCCTTTTTTGAAGTTTTACTAGAAAATCATTGCATTGTTTTTTTAATCCAGGCCTATAAACATGACCTGTAAGTTTATTCATGTACAATTTGGTTGCTTGAATTTCTTGAAGAAAAAGATTGTTAGACTATGGGAGTCAACTCAACATGGCAAAACCATTTTTGAGGTGGTGTTGTAACAGGTAGTGGAAATAGCTAAGGAATTTCATAAAAAAAGAAAGTTGGGTGGAGGAATTGCTCTAGGTATCACTGGATTAGAATGAGTTTAACATTAGCTAGAACTGTTTTGAGTTATTTGGATGATTAAGAGATTTCCATTTTTATCTTGAAAGAACTAGTGGTAAACATCTAAGAGCACTAGGTTTGTGATACGGGATTTTTGGGGTTTCGTGGGTTCTGTTTTTACCCCCCCTCCCCCCCCACTTTACCATGGTGAGTTACCACTAACAAATTCCATATATTTGGATATTGTGCCAGCCATATAATCAGATTTACTTAATTATGGTGGGGGGGATGTGTGTTTACTCCAGAAGAAATGAAAAAGACAAGATTTATGAGATAAGTATTTGAAGGCAGTACACTCTGGCCAACTGTTGTCAGTTGGTATTTCTGTAAGTCCAGAATACCTTAAACCTGATTTACTAGACCTGGGAATTTTCAACGTGGTCTGATTACTTGTGCAAAGACATGGATGTAAAAATTTTAGGCAACCTTCTAAACCTTTTTCACCATGGATGAAACTATGACTTAAGGAATAATACATAGAAAGGATTAATTGGAACTAAGAGAGTTTGAAATAAAACTTGGACCACTTTGCATACACTCTTCTCACTTGACATTTTAGCTACATAATATGTACTTTGAGTATAACATCAAGCTTTAACAAATATTTAAAGAAAAAAATCACATCAATAAGATACTAAAAGGCTCATTTTTATATTTGTTTTAGATGTTTTAAATAGTTGCAATGGCTTAAAAAATGACGATTTAAAATGTTGCTTGTAATACAGTTTTGCCTGCTAAATTCTTCATATTTTGTAACCTGTTTTATTTCTTTGGGTGTAAAGCGTTTTTGCTTAGTATTGTGATATTGTATATGTTTTGTCCCAGTTGTATAGTACTGTTTCAGTCCATCATCCAGCTTTGGCTGCTGAAATCATACAGCTGTGAAGACTTGCCTTTGTTTCTGTTAGACTGCTTTTCAGTTCCGTATTGAGTATCTTAAGTACTGTAGAAAAGATGTCACTTCTTCCTTTAAGGCTGTTTTGTAATATATATAAGGACTGGAATTGTGTTTTTAAAGAAAAGCATTCAAGTATGACAATAATACTATCTGTGTTTTCACCATTCAAAGTGCTGTTTAGTAGTTGAAACTTAAACTATTTAATGTCATTTAATAAAGTGACCAAAATGTGTTGTGCTCTTTATTGCATTTTCACAGCTTTGAAGATCTGTGCACATATTGTTTCATAGAAAATGTATAGCTTTTGATGTCCTATTTAATGGTGATTCTTTTGCACATTTAGTTATTTAATATTGGGAGGTCAAAAAGTTTGGTTTTTGAATCTGTTATATACTAAATTCTGTAAAAGGAGATCTCTAACCTCAAAAATAATTTACATACCAGGAAGCCTATGTGTGTTTGTGTTAGTTTTGGTTGTCTCTTTGTAATCCAGCACCATTTCCTGCTTCCCAACAGCTGCATCACTCATTTAAATCAAGCAGGACTACCAATCCACACTTGATAGAAAAGCTGCTTACCCTCCTGAAGCCATAGCAGGTTAATGGAAGCCTTATTACCTGGCCTCCAAAGAAGCTGAATATTTTGTAGTCTTCCCTTAGCTATGCCCATTTTCCCTCTATCACAAAATCAGATACTTAACATCTGTGCCCCAAACAAAACTTTAAGATAATTACTTACCTATCTCAGTACCATTATTTCCTTTGAGGGTGGCATGTTGTGAAGGTATAGATACTTATTCTAACAGTAAATTAGGTCATTCTTTTACATGCTCATTTCACTAAAAATTATGTTCAGATTATTCCCATCTTACTTCACCAGACTTAGTCTCAAGTGACTTTTAGCTATCTCCACATCAAATCTACCCTTAGAGATGAGAATTCCTCCACCATGGATTTTTTTTTCAAGTCTGTAATCTGTGCCAATCCCAAAGGAGTTACCAAATTTCAGAAATGCTTTTTGTCTGTGCAACATTTTATATATGCTGTTATATGGAGGTGAATAAAAATTTAAAATCCAAAATATATATTGTTTCTAAGCTCAATATCTGCTAGGTAACCAAACTCTGCCCACATTACTCATGTTGGATACAATAATGGAATGGCCCCACCCCCCCAACCTAAGAGTTTTACTCCCCAGAGTATGTACCACCATAAAATTCCTTTACAATATATACTGCCACTCTCTCTGTGGAGTAACCTTCCTGTCACCATTGTGCCTACTTGGCTAACTAAGGCAATCGCCCTTCCTCTCCTCACTTGAGAGATCTTTCTGATAGTGACCACTACATACGTTCACCAAGGAAGACAGCGTATAAATCGAGGCCTTAATTAAAGATAATGAAGATCAAGCTGTAATTGAAGGAATGGAAGAGACAATCCTAAAATATGGCAGGCCCTCTTTAATACTCAGAACTACCACATATTCCAAGCAATTTCTACCCTGCAGCACTCCTCCAAATTCACCTCACCATTCATTCTGTCCTCACTTTCTCCCTGGTAGAAACATAAGGGAGGGAATTTGGCTCCAGTCTCCTTTAGTTAATCATATCAGATCAGAGACTTCTACCTCTTTATAGACTCCGCCCTCTCCGTATAGTCCTCACATCAAATACATGTTCGTTTTCCAGAAAGGTGAAGAGATGACATCAGATGCAAGGATGGAATTTGTTTCAGGTACATGAAGAGAAAGTGTATTAAAAGGAATAAAGATAGAGAGGGATAGGGAAAGAGACTAGATTGGAATGGATTAATGAAGGATCTTGAAATCCTGAATAATTTCAATACAGAGGATAACAAGGGTTTGTGAGGTGGTTGATGTGTTCAAAGTAGCAATAAAGATGGTGATTTGGGCAGAGATAATTTGGCTTAGGATGCAAAGTGAAGAAAGACTGGAGACAGGAAGATAATGAATCCAGGCATTCAGTGACAAGACTATAGACAACTTTAAGGAAAAAAATCAGACTGAACTTAAATTGCAAGAAAAAAACTGTTACTTCCTACCCCTTACCCAAGGAGTCAACTTTCTTCAGGACTTCTGGTTTTATGTGCAGAATTTCACTTACTCTTTTTGATCACCCTCTCAAGCCTAATGATAAAACCCTTAGTGGCATTCCTGTTCTTAATTTTTCATTACTCCTAATTATACCCTTACACGTATATACAGAAAGTGAGTTTGGTCCATTTAACTAAACTGAGTGTAATTCTGTTTCCTCAAGCTAATTCTTCAAAGGGCTAAATCCATTCCTTTTAGTTTTTCTTAAGACCCATCCATTCCAAGTGCTAGTATCTGTTAATATTATAAGTTTCCTTTGGTATTTTCGAAGTGCCTTGTGGTTATTACGTGTTAACCTGTATACAACATATCTGTGAAAAAAGTGAGAATAATTACATTCTCCGCGTGACAGTTAAGATAAAAGTAAGAACAAAATAAAATCCATTGCACTCAGGAGGCAGAAAACATTACTTAAGTTACTTGGGTCTTTATATCTCATTTGGAAAATAGGACTATAATAACTTTCCTGGAGGCAGGAGCCTGGACCAGGTGATTTCCTGAGGTCCCTTTCAGCTTCAAGAGTTAGGGTTTAACTGTGAGCAAAGCACAATTTGAAGCCAAAAGGCAATGGGTTTGTCTTAGGTTACACGGTAAGTTTGTGAACAGAATTAGAAATCCTTTGCCTTTGGTTAACGCTCTCACAGACTAAGGTATACCTTTTCTTTTCCTCTGTTTAGAAAAATGAGCGGTCTGGCAGGCATTTTAATGACAAAGCAGATAAGTCAAGTTGTAATGGGCTCTAATTACCACTTCCACAGCTGTAACCTTCTTTATCTTTTGCCCAGAGGCACTCCCAGAGCTGATTTCTTACTGCCTCTGGAACTCAGAAAATGAAAAACCATATTTAAGAATGATTCTTATATCCTTGTTGCCTGATTGGTTTATATACATTGACAAAACATCAAGGTAAATATAAGTCAGCTTCTGTAAAGTCAGCTTTTAATGATAACTTCCCATTCTGTTCATAGCTATAAAGCCCAAATTAAGCCAATGTTTAACTTGTCTGGTCTGGATGAAGTTTATAGTAAGACAGTATTTGTTAATATATTGAGTCTTATGTCGCAACACATACGGCATACTTTTTGAGATGTAGATTTTATTTAAAAATCTTGTGACAAAAACTAATAGAAGGGGCGCCTGGGTGGCTCAGTCATTAAGCGTCTGCCTTCTGCCTTCGGCTCAGGTCATGATCCCAGGGTCCTGGGATCAAGCCCCGCATCAGGCTCCCTGCTCCGCAGGAAGCCTGCTTCTCCCTCTCCCACTCTCCCTGCATGTGTTCCCTCTCTCGCTGTCTCTCTCTGTCAAATAAATAAAATCTTAAAAAAAAAAAAAAAACTAATAGAAGAGTGAAATAGTAATAATTTTTTTTTTCTGTAGCTGCTTGTCCTTACGTGCCAGTAGCAAAGCAGGTAGAAGACTATGTCTAGCCCGCTGAATACATTTCAGTGGAAACAAAACCAAACTTAAGAAAAAAGAAACGTGGTTAATATAAATCACCTGACGTCTTGTTAGTTCATTCCCAGTTCTTGGTAGGCTTTCAGCTATACAGCATGGAGCCTTTAGTGATGCAGGCTTGCTTGAATACTATCCTTAGTAAAGTAAACCTTTTGTTAACAAGTTTTCCCACCCTCTCTTCCCTTATCTTGCACACACTACTGGATGTGTAGGCTCAAATGAAGTGCCTGCCTGCAATTTTTCCCGCTTTACTTCTTCAAATGATCTCCCCCCACCCTATCAAATACATGCACCCCTTTATATTCTAATACTTCAGAGGGGGGCACTCATAGAATCATAGAATGCTAGAGATAGTTGGGGTCTTAGATACCCTGTAGCCCAGCCATCTCCCTTAACAATCTGGAAAACAAAGGCCCAGAAAGGGAAAGAAGTTCAAGGGTACCAATGTCTTCTAGCTTCTCTTCCACTTCTCATTCCATTCCATTCAGATGCCTGCTGTTACACTTGGATTCCAGTTCATTTTCTTCAGTCTGCCAGACCACATTAAGTAAATTTTCGAATACCTAGTATTGAAATAAGCTTTAGAATGGGAAATGTTTATGGGAAGTAGAGGAATATGTGAACCAAAATGAAAGGGAAAATGGGAAGACCCCTGACATACACCCCAAGCTTTTAATTTGGTATCCAGGGTGTTGGCTTCAGGACTTTGTTTCAGAGGGATATTTAATTTGTTTAAACAGTTCTTTCACCACAGTCAGCAAAGTTTAGACCAATAAGATCTAGAAGCAGTCTTCTACTTTCCAGATCTTAGTGTCCTTCAGTGCCAAGGATGGAATCATTCAGCCTTCCTCAAAGGAGGCAGGTTAATGTACCAAGTACTTTAAAATCTTCTATTTCAGGGGCGCCTGGGTGGCTCAGCCGTTAAGTGGCTGCCTTCAGCTCAGGTCATGATCTCAGGGTCTTGGGATCAAGTCCCGCATTGGGCTCCCTGCTCAGCGGGGAGTCTGTTTCTCCCTCTGCCTCTGTGGCTTCCCCCTCCTTGTGCTCTCTCCCTCTCTCTCAAATAAATAAAATCCTAAAAAATAAATCTTCTATTTCAAATGAGAAATGCTGCTGTATTCACAAGGAACAAGATAGAAAGCTCTGTTTTAGTGTAATGATCTCAGTCAGGATAGTGGCAACTACTCTTGAGTTACAGAGATGTGCTATAAGGACCATGAATAGTTTTTCATATTTCCAAAGAACTGAAAAAAAAAACCCAGCAAAACGATTTTAATATACTAGAATTTGGGGGCCTGGTTCTATCTGTATAAATTTAGACAAGTTACTTTACCTCTCTGAATCTTCACTCACAAAGCAATAAAGTTTTATTGAACGCTTACTATATGTCAGGCACTCTCATTAGCCACTTCTGTAATTCCTGTTTTACAGATGAGGAAACAGGTTTAAAATAATTAAATTATTCACCCAGTGTCTCACAACTAACTGGAAGAGGCGGGATTCAACAACATGTATCACATTCTAAGTTTTTGCCATTGAACAAGCTTGCAACCCTTCCTAGAACCATGATTTAATCTCAGCCTTTAGCAAACCACTTAAGAGTACCTTATCATTTTGTTCTTTTGCATATCAGCTCTCATTTGTCTGCTTTTACTGTAAGCAAGGTCTTAAATAGAATATTCCTCCTGGTGTGGTGTTTTCAAGGCACTTCCTTCTGTCCCTCTTCACTGGTGTTCAAGGCGCTTCCTTCTGTCCCTCTTCACTGGTGCCTGGAGGGCTTGGCTTTCTCCTTTCATTTCCTTCTGTGATCCAAACAGAAGTGTCTGAAAAATCCAGTGTGAATACTTTAAGGTAAGTTTTAAGATATCACAACTCATTTTGAAAGTGCTATCACAAGTTCAATTAGACACCAATTGAGAATACTAAAAGGTAGAAGTGTTCTGAACAAAGTTTATTTTTCGTTTTTCCACCCGATAAAGTCTAAGTACCATTTGAGCAAGGTCTTAAAAGATAGCTAGAATTTGGATATGTAGGGATTGAGGAGGATGGCATCTCAAAGGAAACAGCAAACAAATGTATGTAGGCAGCAAAGAATAGAATTCAGAATAGTATAATTCCAGAAAATGCCATGCTTCTGTACTTGTGCATGGGAGTTTATAGCCCTGTTTAAGGCAATAGCATCTGTAATGCACAATTTGTAGATAAATGGTGTGGTAGGCAGAATAATGGAGCCCCAAAGATGTCCATGTCCTAATCTCAGAACCTGTGAATGTGTTAGGTTACATGACAAAAGAGAATTAAAGTTGTGGGAATTAAGGTTGCTAATCAGCTGACCTTGAAATGGGGAGTCGCCTGGATTATCCAGGCGAGCCCAATGTAATTACAAGGGTCCTTAAAACTGGAAGAGGGAGGCAGAGAGAATAAGTAAGTAAGTAAGTAATTCTCACCTAGAGCCTCTAAAAAGGAGTACAGCTCCACTGACACCTTGATTTTAGCCCAGTGAGACCCATATCAGACTTCTACCTACAGAACCGAAGGATGATAAATGGGTGTTGTTGTAAACCATCAAGTTTATGGTTATTTGCTACAACAGTAATAGGAAACTAATACAAGGGTTATTTGTGTGAATACTTGATCAATGTCTTGGTCTCCTGCTAGATACGTGAGCTTAAGGGCAGGGACCCATATTCACTTTAATATCCTTGGCACCTGACACAGAAAAAGTGTGAGAAAATTTGTTTGATAAATTTATGTGTGAATGTCTTGGCAGTCATATCTTACCTGAGAACATTATGGCAATGTCAACAGCATCAAAGTCTGTTTCTGTATGCCCAAATGTATATATATGTATGTCTGTTCTCTTTTACTTTGGGTCCCTATGTCTTCCTCCTTCCCTTCATTTTCTCTTCTCTCTTCCTTACTTCTGTCCCTATTTCTTAATTGGCCATAACAAAGGACTGAAGTACACCTTGTAATTCTCCCTCATGTTTATGGAATAAGGTTTTACATTTTCTGTTCATAGTTTTTAAGAAGAAGTAATACAGCTTATTGCACTGAAAAAAATGCTTTATACTCAGGGGTCCCTTCATTTATTACCTATTTAATTTATATCAGTAGGTAAGTGATCCTTGATAGAAGTTTCTCATTTCTGACAGGATGTGTGTAGAACCCAGGGGCAGAAACATCCCACAGAAGCTTTCTTGTTATACCTGCTAGTGGGAACTTGTTCCCTGATTGCGTGGTCCACATTGTCCAAACAACATAATTTCCTCTCAGAAGAGAGGAAATTGTTTGACACTGTTTATCCAGAAGAAATCAGATGCTCCATTAGGACCAGAATTATTCAGTCTTTTCCCTGGCTCCATCCTCTGTCTACTGAGTTTTATCATAAAGATGTTTAATGTTTGATTGGGATACACTGGAATCCTGGGAAGGCATAGGACCTATTGTTCACCTCCAAAGCTCAGCCTGTTCCACAAAACAGAATGACCTAATGAAAGGTGAAACTTTTGATGGGAAAGTTCTTGAAGTTTCTAGTGATTAAGAACATTTAGGGAAATCTTTATTCCTAGAATTGGAAGGACATGGGCTAGTTCAGTGCTTCTCAAGTTTAATGTATATGCAAGTCACCTGGGAAACTCATTAAACTTTAGATTCTGATAGAGTAGATCTGGGATGGGGCCTAGGAATTTGCATTTCCAGCAAGCTTCTGGGTGATGTTGATGCAGCTGGTCCAGGGACCACACTTCAAGGAGCAAGGGGATAATGGATCTAGGACAGTCAGAGATAGGGTATCTGTATTCTGCATAGGGGAACTGAAAAGTGGGCGTTTCTAGAACCAGAGCCTCAGAGAAGGTATCTGAGCTTCCTTCTCCTCTCCGGGAGATACAGGGCCTCCTGGTAGGTCTCTCATGTGTTGGGTTCCCCAGAACCAGGGGTGGGGAAGTTCCCCGGGTGTGTATTAGGGTAATTTAACCCTAGCTGCCACAGAGACCAAAACACAATTTGAAAGCTATTACTGAATGAATAGAAAAAAGTCTTGAATGATATTCCCCAGAATGTTAAAGATGATAGGGAATGAAAACATGGCTGCTTTTGTTTTCTTCTTTTTGCTGATCTGTATTTTCTGATTTTTCTTTGGAAAAAAATATATAATTTTGCAAAAGCTACTTTTTAAAAAGACATATTACTTTTACAACAGTAAGGAAAAAAGCTCATCAAAATCAAAACAAATCCAATCAGATCCTGCATATACTTTTTGCTTGAATCCTGATAATAATACCTAACGCTCATCAAGCACTTACTACACGCCAGTTATCATTCTGTTTCACAAATATTATTTATTACTTGCAAAAATTCTGATGTAGTTACTCTAATTTCCCCCATTTTGCCATTGGGAAAACTGAGGCACAGAGAGATTTAAGTGACTTATTTAATTTTAAGGTAAGTGGCAAAGCCAGAATTTGAGCCTAGGCACTAATGACTCTAGAGCACGTGCTCTAAAACACTACTATATGTTACCTCCATTAGAGTACATACAAAGCATCTTTTTTAGGCCTCAAAGTCAATCCTACCCTAAAAACAAATGCAGAGTCCTTTCTCTGCTTTTCCCTCAAGCCATAGCCCTATCTCCCCTTTCTCTTTTCTGCTAAACCTTTTGAAAGTGTGGTCTATACTTGCTGCCTGCAATTCCCCTCACCCTGTCCTTTACTCCTCAGGCCCAGCAATATGCCTTCTGCTCCAACTCTGCCACAGAAGATACTTTCTTGACAGGAACTCATGATATCCTAATCACCAAAGCCTATGACTTTTTCTCAGAGAAAATCCCACAACTCCATGGACTAGAGTCACAACAAAATAATGATCTATAAACTCAGCTGCCTTAGAAACCCTTCTAAGTGTCCTTAATCAGCCTTGCCTCCTAGTTCACTGAGAATGACAAAAGCATCAGGTCAGAACCTCTCAACCTCTTTTCCCTCCCAGTCCCCTTCACAAACACACCTTTCCCTTCTCTTGTGTTTCAGGGTCAGTGTCTCCCTTCCAGTAAGAAATGAATTCCTCAGCCTGTGCTAGGGGGCCAAACTCCTCCCCCTCCTTAGAGATCTGACTGTATCCATCTTCCCCCTCTCTCCTACACTTTCGACCTCCATTTACCCAGTCCTGAGCTCTTCCTGACTGGTTAACCACAGTGGGCTTTTAATTGGTCTTCCCACCTTCATCTAATCCATCTTTCACGCTGAATCCAGAGTGATATTAAAATGCAAATCTGATCATGTTACATTTCCTTAGGTTGCTCCCCACCATATGGCAGCTCATGTAACAGGGAATGTAATGATACATTCTTCACTAAATTCCTAAAAGTCATCAAAACTGCAAGGGGGCTTGGCCTCTTTAGCCTAGGATTTCTGTGCCCCGCTCCCCAGATGTGCCTTGAAGAGTAGTGTGGGAGGAACTAGTGGTTGTTTTCTCTGTCAGTTGGCTGCAGGGTTTGAGTCATTACTGTGCAGCCAACCGCTGTACATGGGGGCAAAAAAACTCCAGGGCAAAAGACAGCAGGCTGCAGGGCAATAGGATTTCTCTCTGCTTTTGGAACTTCTATTATACTGTAAGCTTCTCCTCAAGTCAAGTCAATGAATAGTTGTTAACACCTACTGAGTTCCCGGCAGTGTGAATGGTATGACAAAGAAGTTATAGAGAACTTGCTATGGTCTGGATCCTGGCATTAAGAAGTTTCTGTATTTATATCTCCGATTTATGAATTATCTTCTGTGTGCCAGCCACTATCCTATGTTATTTACAAACTCATTGTGTCATTTAGTCTTGTATTATGCTCCATTTTATAAATGAGAAAACTGAGACTTGCCAAAGGGTCACACACAGAACACGGAACATCCGGGTTTCAAATCCAAGTCGGCCACCTGCAAAGCCCCTTCTATTTTTTTAAGTGGCACTTCTTGCAACCTGCTTGAGAATATAGGGCTGGTGTTCTTGATATGAAGACAGCACACTGGAGCAGTATATGATCAGGTGGTAATTTGTGGTACTAGTAAAGACAAAATGATGTGATATGAAGAGTCTAGGATGGAAGTTTGGTAAATTCTGCAGCCAATTTTGATTCTGCCACTAATTAGGTATGTACCCTTAAATATATTACCCTCTTTGGGCATCAATCTCCCGTTTTTTATTTTTATTTTTTTAAATTTTAATTCCAATATAGTTAACATATAGTGTTATATTAGTTTCAAGTGTACAATATAGATTCAACAATTCTATACGTTATTCAGTGCTGATCACAATAAATATGCTCATAATCCCCTTAACCTATTTCACCCATCCCTCCACCCACCTCCCCTCTGGTAACCATCAATTTGTTCTCTATAGTTAAGAATCTGTTTCTTGGGGGTACCTGGGTGGCTCAGTCGTTAAGCGTCTGCCTTCGGCTCAGGTCATGATCCCAGGGTCCTGGGATCGAGCCCCGCATCGGGCTCCCTGCTCAGCGGGAAGCCTGCTTCTCCCTCTCCACTCCCCCTGCTTGTGTTCCCTCTCTCCCTGTGTCTCTCTCTGTCAAATAAATAAATAAAATCTTAAAAAAAAAAAAAAAGAATCTGTTTCTTGGTTTGTCTCTTTTTTTTCTTTTTTTTTTTTTTTAAAGATTTTATTTATTTATTTGAGGGAAAGAGAGAGAAGAATCACAAGTGGTGGGGAGGGGCAGAGGGAGAGGGAGAGGGAGAAGCAGACTCCCCACTGAGCAGGGAGGCTGATGCAGGGCAGTCTCTTTTTTCCTTTGTTCATTTGTTTGGTTTCTTAAATTCCACATATGAGAGAAATCATATGAAATATTCCTTTCTCTGACTAACTTATTTCACTCAGCATTATACCCTCTAGATCTATCCATGTTGTTGCAAATGACAAGATTTAATTCTTTATTCATGGCTGAATAATACTCCATTGTATATACATACTATTTCTTTTTTTTAATTTTTATTTTTAACTTTTTAAAAAAATTTTTTAAAGATTTTATTTATTTATTTGAGAGATAGAGAGCTCACAAACAGGGGGATTGGGAGAGGGAGAAGCAGGCTCCCCACTGAGCAGGGAGCCTGATGCAGGGCTTGATCCCAGGACCCTGGGATCATGATCTGAGCTGAAAGCAGACACTTAACGGATTGAGCCACCCAGGCGCCCCTTAAATTTTTATTTTAATGGCAGTATAGTTAACATACAGTTATATTAGTTTCAGGTATACAATGCAGTGATTCAAAAATTCTATACATTACTCAGTGCTCATCATGATAAATGTACTTACTCTTTAATCCCCATCACCTATTTCACCCATCCCCCCCACCTCCCCTCTGATAACCATCAGTTTGTTCTCTATAGTTAAGAGTCTGTTTCTTGGTTTCTCTCTCTCTCTCTCTCTCTTTTACTTTGCTATTAGGTTTTGTTTCTTAAATATGAGAGAAATCAATTCATATTTGTCTTTCTGTGACTATTTCACTTAGCATTATACTCTCTACCTCCATCCATATTATCACAAATGGCAAGATTTCTTTTTTTTTTTTTTTTGGCTGAGTAATATTCCATTGTGTATAAATACCACTTCTTTATCCATTCACCTATGGATAGACACTTGTGCCATTTCCAAAATTTGGCTATTGTAAATAATGCTACTATAAACATAAGGGTGCATGTATCCCTTTAAATTAGTGTTTTTGATTTTGAGGGATAAATACCCAGTAGTGTGATTCCTGAATTTTAAGGTAGTTCTATTAATTTTTTGAGGATCCTCAATACTGTTTTACACAGTGGCTGCACTGGTTTGCATTCCCACCAATAGTGCACGAGTGTTTCTTTTTCTCCATCCTTAGCAACACGTGTTGTTTCTTGTATTTTTTATTTGAGCCTTTCTGACAGGTATGAAGTGATATCTCATTGTGGTTTTGATTTGCATTTCCCTGATGCTGACTGATGTTGAACATCTTTTCATGTGTCTGTTGGCCATCTGTATGTTTTCTTTGGAGAAATGTCTGTTCATGTCTTCTGCCCATTTTTAATTAGATTATTTGTTTTTTTTTGGTGTTGAGTTGTATGGTTCTTAATATATTTTGGATACTAACCCTTATCAAATATGTCATTTCCAAATATCTTCTCCCATTCACTAGGTTGTATTTTGGTTTTGTTTATTGTTTCCTTTGTTGTGCAGAAGCTTTTTATTTTGGTGTAGTCCCAATAGTTTCTTTTTGCTTTCATTTCCCTTGCCTCAAGAGACATATCTAGAAAAATGTTGGTAGATCCAATGTCATATAAATTACTGCTTGTGCTCACTTGTAGGATTTTTATAGTTTCAGGTCTCACATATATCTTTCTGTATGGTGTAACCCAGTGGTCCAGTTTCATTCTTTTGCATATAGCTGTCCAGTTTTCCCAACACCATTTGTTGAAGACACTGTCTTTTTCCCATTGCATATCCTTGCTTTCTTTGTCAAAGATTAATTGACCATATAAATATGAGTTTATTTCTGGGCTTTCCATTCTATTCGATTAATCTATGTGCTTATTTTTGTGCCAGTACCATACTGTTTTCATTACTAGAGCTTTTTAGTATAACTTGAAGCCTGGAATTTTGATGCCTGCAGCTTTGTTTTTCTTTTTCCCAAGACTGTTTTGGATATTTGTGGTCTTCTGTGTTTCCATACAAATTTTAGGATTGTTTGTTCTAATTTGGTGAAAAATGTTGGCATTTTGATATGGATTGCATTAAATTTATAGAATGCTTTGTGTAGTATGGACATTTTAACAATATTTGTTCCTCTACTCCATGAGCATGGAATGTCTTCCCACTTTTTTTGTGTTATTTTCAATTTCTTTCATCAATATTTTATAGTTTTCAGAATACACGTCTTTCACCTCCTTGGTTAAGTTTATTCCTAGGTACTTTATTGTCTTTGGTGCAATTGTAAATGGTATAGATTTCTTAATTTCTTTTTCTGTTGCTTCATTATTAGTATAAAAAATGCCACGGATTTCTGAACATTAATTTTCATTTTGTATCCTGTGACCTTACATTTTGTATCCTGTGAATTCATTTATCAGTTCTAGTAGTGTTTTGGTGGAGTCTTTAGGGTTTTCTATATAGAGTATCATGTTGTCTGCAAATAGTGAAAGTTTTACTTCTTCCTTACCAATTTGGATGCTTTTTTATTTCTTTTGTTGTCTGATTGCTGACGCTAGGACTTCCAGTACTATGTTCAATAAAGGTGGTGAGAATGGGCATCCCTGTTTTGTTCCTGACCTTAGCAGAAATGCTTTCAGTTTTTCACCATTGAGTATGATGTTAGCTGTGAGCTTTTCCTATATGGCCTTTATTATGTTGAGGTATGATTCCTCTAATCCTACTTTGTTCAGAGTTTTTATCATAAATGGATGTTGTACTTTGTCGAATGTCTTTTCTGCATGTATTGAAATGATCATATGGTTTTTATCCCTTCTTTTATTGGTGTGATGTATCACATTGATTGACTTATGAATATTGAACAATCCTTGCATCCTGGAGATAAATCCCACTTGATTGTAATTGTATCACTGGATTTGGTTTGTTAATATTTTGTTGAGGATTTTTGCATGTATATTCATCAGAGATATTGGCCTTTAGTTCTCTTTTTTTGTAGTGTCTTTATCTGGCTTTGGTATCAGTGTAATGCTGGCTTCATAGAAGGAATTTGGAAGTTTTCTGTCCTCTTCTACTTTTTGGAATACTTTGAGAAGAATAGGTATTAACTCTTCTTTAAATGTTTGGTAAACTTAACCTGAGAAGCCATTTGGTCCTGGATTTTTGTTTGCTGGGAATTTTTTGATTACTGATTCAATGTCATTGCTGGTAATTGATCTGTTAAATTTTCTATTTCTTTCTGATTCAATTTTGGGATGTTATATGTTATATGTTTCTAGGAAGTTATTCAGTTCTTTTAGGTTGTCCAATTTGATGGCATATAATTTTTCTTACAATCTTTTGTATTTCTATGGTTCTGGTTGTTATTTCTGCTCTTTCATTTCTGATTTTATTTTTATTTATTTGAGTCCTCTCCCTCTCTCTCTCTCTGATGAGCCTGGCTAAAGGTTTATCAATTTTGTTGATCTTTTCAAAGAACCAGCTCCTTGTTTCATTGCTCTGTTCTATTGTTTTTTAGTTCCTATTTTGTTTATTTCTGCTGTAATCTTTATTATTTCCTTCCTTCTACTGGTTTTAGGTATTGTTTGTTCTTTTCCTCGTTCCTTTAGATGTAAGGCCAGGTTGTATATTTGGGATTTTTATTGCTTCTTGAGGTAGGCCTGTATTGTTACAAACTTCCCTCTTGAGAACAGCTTTTGTTGTATCCCAAAGACTTTGGACCATTGTGTTTCATTTTCCTTTGTCTCCATGTATTATTTGATTTCCTCTTTGATTTCTTTGTTGACCCATTCATTGTTAAGTAGCATGTTATTTAGCCTCCATATGTTTGTGTCCTTTCCAGGTTTTTTCTTGTGGTTGATTTCTAGTTTCATAGCATTGTTGGTTGGGAGAGATGCGTGATATTACTTCAATCTTTTTTAATTTATTGAGACTTGTTTTGTGGCCTAATATGTGATCTATTCTGGAGAATGTGCCATGTGCACTTGAAAGGAATGTGTATTCTGCTGTTTTAGGATAGAATGTTCTGAATATATCTGTTAGAGTCATGTGGTCCAATGTGCCATTCAAAGCCACTGTTTCCTTGTTGGTTTTCCATTTGGATGATCTATCCAATGATGTAAGTGGGGTGTTAAAGTCCCCTACTATTATTGTATTACTGCTGATTACTTCCTTTATGTTTATTTTTTTAAAAGATTTTATTTATTTATTTATTTGACAGAGAGAGAGCACAAGCAGGGGTAGTGACAGAGGGAGAGGGAGAAGCATGCTCCCTGCTGATCAGGGAGCCCAACGCAGGGCTTGATCCCAAGACCCCAGTTTCATGACCTGAGCCCAAGGCAGACACTTAACCAACTGAGCCACCCAGGTGCCTCCCTTTATGTTTGTTATTAATTGCTTTATGTATTTGGGTGCTCCCATGTTGGGTGCATAAATATTTACAACTGTTATATCTTCTTGTTGGATTGTTCTGCTTATGTATATATAGTGTCCATCTTTGTCTCTTGTTACAACCTTTGTTTTAAAGTCTATTTTGTCTGATATAAGTATTGCCACTTCAGCTTTCTTTTCATATTCATTTACATGATAAATGTTTCTCTATCCCCTCACTTTCTTTTTTTTTTTTAAGTATTTTTATTTATTTATTTTTGAGAGAGAGAGAGAGAACGAGCATGAGCAGGGGGGAGTAGCAAAGGAGAGGGAGAAGCAGGCTCCCCATTGAGCAGGGAGCCCAACGTGGGACTTGATCCCAGGACACTGGGATCATGACCTGAGCTGAAGGCAGATGTTCAACCAACCAAGCCACCCAGGCGCCCACCATCCCCTCACTTTCAATCTGCATGTTTTTAGGTCTGAAATGAGTCTCTTGTAGGCAGCATATAGGTGGGTCTTGTTTTTTATCCATTCTGTCACCCTATGTTTTTTGATTGGAGCATTTCGTCCGTTTACATTCAAAGTAATTATTGATATGTATTTATTGCCTTTTGTTACTTGTTTTATGGTTGTTTTTTAAAGACTTTATTTATTTATTTGAGAGAGAGAGAGAGACAGAGAGAGAGAGAAAGAGCATAAACAGGGGGGTGGGGAAGGGTGGAGGGAAAAGGAGAAGCAGACTGCTCACTGAACAGGCAGCCTGAAGTGGGGCTCGATCCCAGGACCCTGAGATCATGACCTGAGACAAAGGCAGATGCTTGACTGACTGAGCTACCTAGGTGCCCCATTTTTATGGGTTTTTTTTAGTTCCTCTCTGTTCCTTTTTTCTCTTACTCTCTTCTCTCATGATTAGTTGGCTTTCTTTAGCAAAATACTTGGATTCCTTACTCTTTAGTTTTTGCATATCTATTGTTTTTTTTAAGATTTTATTTATTTACTTGAGAGAGAAAGAGAGTGAGTGGGGGAAGGGGCAGAGGAGAGAATATCCAAGCAAACTCGCACTGAGCATGGAGCCTGATATGGGCTGGATCTCATGACCCAAGATATCAGAACCTGAGCCCAAACCAAGCATCAGACACTTAACTGACTGAGCCACACAGGCACCCCTCTATTATGTTTCTTGACTTGTGGTTACCATTTAGTTTATATAGAACATCTTGTGCATATAGCAGTCTATATTAAGCTGATGGTCACTTAATTTTGAATTCATTCTTTACTCCTCCTTCCATGTTTTAGATATTTGGTATTGTATTTTACATCCTTTTATTTTGTGTTTTTTTATTGGTTTTTACAGATATACTTAATTGTTTTGCCATTGTGCTTCCTATTTTTCTTACTCTTACTTATGATATTTGTTTTCCACTCAGAGTCCCCTTTAACATTTCTTGTAGGGCTGGTTTTGTGATCATGAATTCTTTTAATTTTTGTTTATCTGGGAAACTATCTTTCCTTCTATTCTGAATGCTAGCCTTGTTGGACAGAATATTCTTGGCTGCAGATTTTTCCCTTTCAGCAATTTGAATATATTGTGCCATGCTCGTCTGGACTGCAAAGTTTCTGCTGAAAAATCAGCTGACAGCCTTATGTGGTTTCCTTTGTATGTAACTGTCTTCTTTTCTGTTGTAACCGTTAAAATTCTCTATCACTATTTTTTGCCATTTTAATTACTATGTGTCTTGGTATGGACCTCCTTAGGTTCAATTTGTTGGGGTATCTGTGTGGCTCCTGAATCTGGATCTGTTTCCCTCCCCAGATTTGGAACATTTTCAGCTGTTCTTTTTTTTTTTTTTTTACATTTTTTTAATTTTTAAAGTTTTTATTTTAATTCCAGTTAGTTAACATACAGTGTTATATTAGTTTCATGTGTACAATATAGTAATTCAACACTTCCATACATCACCCTGTTCTCATCACAACAAGTGCACTCCTTAAACCCCATCACCTCTTTAACCCATCCCCCAGCTATTATTTCTTCAAATACATTTTCTACCCCCCCTTTCTCTCTGTTCTCCTTCTGGGATCCCTGTAATAATATGAATGTTGTTACACTTGATGGTGTCACTGAGTTCTCTAAGTCTATTCTCATTATGCCATATTTGTCTCTCACCTGTTCATCTTATTGCTTTCCATTACTCTATCATCCAGGTCACTGATAGATTCCTCTGCTTCCTATAGCCTACTATGTATTCCATATATTGTATTTTTAATTTCATTTATTAAGTTCTTCACCTATAATGTTATTTTAAATCTTTTTTTCCCAAGGGTCTCACTGATGTCCTCCACCCTTTTCTGAAGTCCAATGAGTATCTTTATGATCATTACTTTAAAATCTCTATGAGGCATATTATTTCTTATTTGCTTAGATGTACTGCTGTGATTTTGTCCTGTTCTTTCATTTGGGACGTATTTCTCCTGTCTCCTCATTTTGTCTACCTCTCTGTGTCTGTTTCTGTGTTAGGAAAGTCAGCTGGGTCTTCTATTCTTAAAAGTAGTGGCTTTAAGAGGAAGAGTTCTGTCATGCCCTGCAGTGTGGTGTCCCCTGTTCACCAGATACTGGCATTTCAGGTGAGTCTCCTATATGTGTTGTTGGCATCCTGCTGTTGTGTCTGAGTCACTTTTTCTTTCCATCTAGATGTCTGCACTGGTTCCCTGACTGTTGTAGTTGTGCTTGCTCTCTGTGGTGTTAGTGGGACCCAGGCAGGCTGACTGTGAGGTGACATGACCACAGGAGGGCTGGGAGCAGGGTCGTGGTGTTAGCAAAATTTGTGGTTATCCCAGGGCTGAGGCCAGCAGCCTTGGAGTGGGTGAGTCCTTGGGAGAATGCATGGGTGGGGTGCACTGCTAGCAGGTTAGATAGCAAGTGTCTGTGTAGTGCTGCCTCCAACAGGTGGTTCTGTGTTTATGCTGGGGGGTGGGGGATGAAAATGGTGCCTGCCATCCCCTTTGCTCCTGGAGAAGTCTCCCAATACACTCTGATATCAGTATAAACAGATCTTCCTCCCTTTTGTCCCAGGTGTTGTGAAAACTGCCATTTCTTTGTTGCCTCTCTGAGGGCAGCTGTCTCTTTTTTAAAATTTTTTCTATGAAAGAACACTTTTTTAAATTCGAATTCAGTCAGCCAACTTATAGTACATCATCAGTTTCAGATGTTGTATTCAATACTTTATCAGTTGCGCATAACACCCAGTGCTCATTACATCACGTGCCCTCCTTAATGCCCATCATTCTCTTTAAGGGTGGGGACCCAGCTATCTCACCCTCCAGGCTTTCCCAGTGCTAAGTCAGCTGATTTTTAAAGCTCTAGGCTCCAAGTCCTGCTGGTTATACAAACTCGCAAAATTCAACTCCTCTGATTTTTAAAGCCAGATATTATGGAGATTTGTCTCCCATGTGGGTTCCCTGGTGAGAGGAACCATTTCTTTCCCCTCTCTGCACCCACAGCTCCCTCCCTCCTGTGGGCAGCTCCTGAACACTCTGCCTTTCCTAGCCTCTCAGATGCAACTTCTTTACATTTAGTTGTGGAGTTTGTTCTGCAAGTCTTCAGATCACTCTCTGTGTTATTTACATGGATGTGAGGGATATCTAGTTGTAAATGTGGGACACAGTGAACTTAGAGTCCTCTTATTCCACCATCTTCCCTATTCCACATCTTCTTCCTCCCTCCCTTCCTTCCCTCTTTCCTTTCCTTTTCCTTCCTTCCTTCTCTCCCTCTCTCCTTTCTTTCTTTCTTTTTTTCTTTCTTTCTTCTTTCTTTCCCAGTATAGTTAACATACAATGTTAAATAACTTCAGTTATACAATATAGTGATTGAACAATTCTATATATTACTTAGTGCTCATCAAGATAAGTGTACTCTTAATCCCCTTCACCTGTTTTACACATTCCCCCATGCACCTCCACTCTGGTAACCATCAGTTTGTTCTCTATAGTTAAGAGTTTGTTTCTTGTTTTTCTCTTTTTTTTCTTTGTTCATTTATTTTGTTTCTTGGATTCCAGGTATGTGTGAAATCATATGGTATTTGTCTTACTGTGACTGACTGATTTTGCTTAGCATTATATTTTCTGGATCCGTCCATGTTGTTGCAAATGGCAAGATTTCATTCTTTTTTATGGCTGAATAATATTCCATTGTAGATATACACCATATATTTTTTATCCATTCATCTACTGATGAACACTTGGGCTGCTTCCACAATTTGGCTATCATAAATAATGCTGTAATAAACATAGGGGTGCATATATCCTTTTTAATTAGTGTTTTCATATTATTTGGCTAAATACTCAGTAGTGCAACTACTGGATCATATGGTAGTTCCATTTTTAATTTTTAAAGGAACCTCCATACTGTTTTCCATAGTGGCTGCATCAGTTTGCATTCCCACCAATAGTGCATGCGGGTTCCTTTTTTTCCACATTCTTACCAACACTTGTTGTTTCTTGTGGTTTTGATTTTAGTCATTCTGACAGGTGTAAGGTGATAGCTTACTGTGATATCTCATTGTGGTTTTGATTTGCATTTCCCTGATGAGTAGTGACGTTATCAACCTCATTTTAAATGGATTGCATAATCATAGTGAGGTACCATAACTTATAGTCTTTCTTCTATTGTTGGAAAGTCAGGGTTTTTTGCCTTTATACATAATGTTGCAATGAGCATCTTTGTGTATAAGTCTTTGATTGAATTATTAGAAGTGTATTTACAGGATCAAAAGTCATGGACATTTTTAAATTTCTTGATTTATATTATCAGGTTACAACATCAGTATTCTCCCAATAGCAGTATATGATTGGGCCTAGTTCTCTACCCTTACTGTGGTTTTGAGTATTATCATATTTTTAAAAACTTTGTCAATATGGGGCGCCTGGGTGGCTCAGTTGGTTAAGCGACTGCCTTCGGCTCAGGTCATGATCCTGGAGTCCCAGGATCGAGTCCCGCATCGGGCTCCCTGCTCAGCGGGGGGTCTGCTTCTCCCTCTGCCCTCTGCCCTCTTCCCTCTCGTGCTCTCTGTCTCTCATTCTCTCTCTCTCAAATAAATAAATAAAATCTTTAAAAAAAAAAAAAAATAAAAATAAAAATAAAAAAAAAAAAAATAAAAACTTTGTCAATATGATAAGAAAAATATATTTCATTGTTTTATATTTCATTAATTATTTTTGAGGTTGAAGTATATTGCTTATGTTTTTTGCAAGTTATATATCTTATTTTGTGAATTACCTATGTTCTTGGGCCATATTCTATTGGGGCTTGGTGTTTTTATTATATATTTGTGAGGATCTTATAATCAGTATATTTAAAGATTTATTCATTTATTTAAGGAGAGAGAGTGGTGGGGATGCGGAGCAGGGGGAGAGGAAAAGAGAGTCTCAAGCAGACTCCGTGCAGAGTGCAGAGCCCTACGTGCAGCTCCATCTCATGACCCTGAGATCACGAACTGAGCCAAAACCAAGAGTCAGATGCTTAACTGACTGTGCCACCCAGGCAACCCTAAAGGTAATAACTTTTTGTAGTCTGTGGTAAGTGCTTCCCTAGGGTTTTTTTACCTTTTAATTTTATTAATTATTGTTTATATTTAGGAGTTTACAAACTTCCTGATACTTTCCTTAATAGTTTCATCATTTACTTGTATGTTTAGGAAGTTCTTCAAGAATTAGAGAAATTTGGACATGTTGCAAAGACAAGGCTGTGTGGAGGACTTGGAATCAAACGTGCAAAGAAAGGACGTAGTTTTCAGAGAAAGAGGAACACTCTCTGAAAAAGGAGGAAAGGAAAAATGAATCTAAAGCTTGCTAGAAAGAAATTAAAGGAGGCTTAAATAAATGGAAAGACATCCTATGTTCAGGGACAGGAAGACTTAATATTATTAAAATGGTAATTCTCCCTAAATTGATCTAAAAGATTCAATGCAATCTCCATCAAAACCTGGAAGGCTTCTTTGTATAAATTGACAAATTAATCCTAAAATTCATATAGAATTGAAAGTGATCCAAAATAGCTAAAACAGTCTTGAAAAAGAACAAAGTTGGAGACTCCCACATCCTGATTCAAAACTTACTACAAATCTACAGTAATCATGATTGTGTGGTACCATCATGAAGATAGACATATAGATCAATGTTTAGAACTGAGGATGCAGAAGTAAACCATACATCTATGGTCAAATGATTATCAGTAAGAGTGCCAAGACTATTCAATGGGGGAGAGTATAGTTTTTTTTAGCAAATGGTGTAATGCCAAAACATCTGGGCATACAACATGCAAAAACATGAAGTTGAGCTCTACCTCACACCATATAATTGTGTCCAGACCATATAAAGGAATCTTATAATTCAATAATAAAAAGACATATAACCCAATTATGGGCAATGAATTGGAACAGACATTTCTCCAAGGAAGATACACAAACAGCCACTAAGCACATGAAAAGGTGCTCAACATCATTAGTCATCAGGAAAATGCAAATCAAAACTATAGTGAGATACACTTCACACCCACTAGGATGGCTACCATAAAAAGTTGGAAAATAACAAGTGATCATGAGGATGTGCGTAAGTTGGAACCCTCATATATTTCTGGTGGGAATGTAAAATGATACAATCTCTTTGAAAAAAATGTTTGGTAGCTTCTTAAATGGTTGACCATAGAGGTACCATGTAACCCAGCAATTCTACTCCTAGGTATATATCCAAAAGAAATGAAAACATGTGTTCACACAGACTTGTATACAAATGTTCATAGCAGCATTATTCATAATGGCCTCAAAGTGAAAACAACCCAAATGTCCATCAACTGATGAATGGATAAACAAAATATGGTATATCCATACAATGAAATACTATTCAGCAATAAAAAGAAATGCAGTATTGACACATGCTACAATATGGATGAACCTTCAAAACATTATGCTACATGAAAGAAGCCAGTCACAAAAGACCACATATTGTATGATTGCATTTATATGAAATGTTCAGAAAAGGAAAATCCATAGAGACAAAGTAGATTAAGCGTTACCAGGGACTGAGAAGAGGAGGTAATGGGAAGTTTGTCTTTAATGGTTTCAGAGTTTTTGTTTGGGGTGATGAAAAGTTTTGGAAATAGATAGTGGTGATGGTTGCATAACATTGTGAATGTAATTAATGCTAAATGAATTGTACATGTAAAAATGGTTAAAATGGTGAGGCACCTGGGTGGCATAGTCAGTTGAGCGTCTGACGCTTGGTTTCAGCTCAGGTTGTGATCTCAGGGTCATGATATCAAGCCTTGCATCAGGCTCCATGCTAAGCGTGGAGTCTGCTTGAAATTCTCTCTCTCCCTCTGCCCCTCCTGCTCACATGCACTCTCTCTCTAAAATAAATACATAAATCTTTAAAAAATGGTTAAAATGGCAAATTTTGTTATATATATTATATCACAATAAAAGATTCAAAAAATGTTTTCTTTAAAAGAAAAAAACAAAACTAAACATACCAAAGAATGATTGATGGGAAGCCACAATTAGATGGCTTGGGTCTTAGTAACATTGAGGGAGGTTTCATCTACAGAGACCAGAGAGTGCCTGATCCAGAACAGGCTGGAGCTGAGAGCTGGAGACAAATGGAGATTTATATTGTCTCACATGAACTAATGTAATGTTTACCACCTATTCTCATGACAAGAATTACTTGGGGACTTGTTAAATATACAGATCAGTGAGTCTCAAAGTTTGGTCTAAGGACTCTGGGGCGTGGTTTGTGGGTTCCCTCCTTTTCTAATTACAGATCTAGGAGAAGCCAAATTTTCTTCTTATACTTCAGCCAAAAGAACATATAGCAATAGATTGAACGCAGAAGCAGATATAAGAATCCAGCTGTCTTCTATTAAGGGAGATATCAAAGATGTTTGGAAAACAATATCATTCACTAAATTTTTTAGAATAAGGTTATTTTTCATTAAAATGTGATTTATATTGATGTTAATGGGTTTATTATTATCAATGAATTATTAGATAATAAAAATTTTGAAATTAAAAAAATTTTGAGTTTCTAATATGTTAAATACCAATAGCTATAACCCACATAAACAAAAGCTCTTGGAGGTCCTCAATAATTTCTAAGCGTTTAAGAATTCCTCAGAATAAAAAGTTTGAGAACCATTGATATAGATAATCAAGCCTATCTTTGGAAATTCTGATTTAGGAAGTCCCAATAGAGCCCAGGAGTCTGTATTTTTAGATAATTACACCAGTTGCTGAGCAGAGTTTGGTTAACACTGAGCCAATATAAAGGTGTTTAAGTGTTAGGGATTTTTATGATGAGCTATGGTGAATGCCAGACAGAATCAAAACTAAATGAGTAAAAGGATTGTCAAGCAGAAAAAGGCTGGTCCATTTGAGGTTGACAAGGCTGTATTTGTAGTGGAGCCATTTAATGACCCAATTTTCGTAATTTTCCTAAGCAATGTTGGGACTCCAGAGCAGAAGCAGAGAAAGTGGGCACTTTAAACTAGAGATGGATGGGGCTTTGGGTGGGGGCTAAGTTACTCTGTAACTAGCTAGATATATGAGTATATTCAGATTTTATATTGAGGAGGCTATACTCTGGGTTTATACTGCAGGAGAGTTGTGGGACCTATTAGGTGTGGTATAATAGTACAATAGGGGATGCCTGGGGAAATCTATTGGATACAGTGTTAGGTGAGGTTAGGATGGTGTTATGGGTTTTAGAAACTTAGAGCATTTGCAACTGGTGAGATAAGGGAAAATTAGAAACCAACAAAGCAAGCATGCATCTGCCAACAGGGATTTAGTGTGTGGAACGTTAAAGGGGACTGGGCGGGGGCTCAGAGGACACAACTATAAGGAAGAGAAATGAAGATAAGGGGTTCTGGATATGTGGGACTTGGGTGACACTGTTCATGGTGTGGTTATGGGAGCCTAGAGAATGGAAGATCCTGGGACCCTAGAATGCACTGCTAAAATATAACTAAAGCAGAAGTTAGGTGAGGGCTGAGAGATTCTGTTGGTTTACTTCATACCAGGTTCATTCAAAGATGGAGTTTCCAAGTAGGTGCTCCCATTATATGTTCTTACTAAGAGGCCAGCATTTGAATGGCATGACTGTCTCATGTACCACCTTGCTTTCTGGAACCTGTCTTTCCGACTAGACTATGTCATGAGGAGAGGAATGCTTGTCTTGTTCTATATCTTTAAAGACATAATAAGTGCTCAATAAATATCTGTTACATGAATGAACGATGAATTTGGGGTCAAAGAGTTAGGAAGTAAAGGAATGTGGATGTAAAACAAGGTTGATCTGACTCCAGGATCTGAAGAACATGTTATCTGTGTCTTTTGCCTCATTGCCAGTGATAAAGAACAGGGCTGATCCCATACCTTGTCTGGGAATTGGAAACAGATGCAGAGGGGAAACAGCCTGTGCTGGGATGGAGGGGTGGAGAGAGACTATTGAGGATTAAGGAGATAATTGCTTATCTCTGCAATTGCCACCAGAGCCCTGGTGTAGAAAGACCTATTAAAAAGGTCTTCTATTTTCTCTTGAGAACAGAGGGAGCTCTAGGAATGATAAACTAAATTATGTTCTGATTCTTCTGTAGAGCAAGGGAATTAAATGACAAACGGGGAACATGTCGTTCCAAAGGAGAGGATCTCTTCTCTCTGGTCCCCTTCTCCCTAACCTCCCACATTCCTCCTCAAAAGATCCCTATTCTTGAAGTGCTGGGGAAAAGCAGTGTAGCTCCCAACTAGTCCAGAGAGAAGGAAAGCAGTTCCCAAGGGCCGGCCTTTTTAGCAGGAGGAAGGTTAGGTCTGTACTCCAGGCAACTTGGACTAAGCCCATGGGACCTATGGTCCCACTAGAACCCTGAACCTGATGGATTTCTGACTATGCAGCCAAGGATTTGGTGGCTGAGCACTGCAGTGGCTTGAAGATAGATAAATTCATGTTCTTTTATTATTTCAAGACTTTGATTAAATTCCTTTTGGGAAGGAGTCTCTGCTTTGGTGGCTTTGATAAGCTCCTTGAGTCTGGGCCTGGTGGGTTCAGTCTCTGCTTGTTTTTTGAGCATGAGCAACATTCAGCTGTGGCAGTGGGGTTGAAAGAGAGATGTGTAGGGAGGGGAAGGAGAGTCTGGTTGCTATTGGGAATGTTGTAGGGGCTGGCCCTGGGTTGAGCTTTTTTCAGAACCATGGGAACAGTTAAGCCACCCCAGCTCTTTCTTCCCCTCACTTCCACCTCTGTCACCAAACTTGAAGCTATCTCTTAGAGGATAGGAGTCAAAGCTTTCACACATAAAATCTACATCTTTGAAATAAAAAACCTAAAGCCTCTGTCAAGGTTTTTGCATAGGATCACAGTGGCCAAGGGGCCACCAGTTCTTATACCAGCTGCTTTGAGGCTGTGGAAACTCCTAGAGTAGTTGTTCCTAACATTTTGGGAGAATCTTTGAGAACCAATGAAAGGTTAAATGTACATATACATAAAAATCGGCATACTATTTTGGGAGTTCAGTCTCAGGGAAACTTCCATGGATCTTTAAGGACCTTGTGAACCCCAAGTGTGGGTTTTGTTTTGTTTTGTTTTGTTTTTTGCCTAGAATAGCAGTTGGGTAGCACTCATAGCTAGGTCTTATATATTCTTTCTTGGAGCATTATTGGTGTTCAAGAGAAATCTGGGGGTCCCACAGAATATAGAATTAGTAAACTAATGCCACATTCTGCCATTTTAATCTAGTATTCACCTCAACCCTTCTAAATGATACCATATCCTTGTCAAGAGATTGTTTAACTTCTGCTTAAACACTTCCAGTGACAGGAAATTCACTGTCTTTCCTGAGACACTGTAGTTTTTCATAGTGCCTATTTAAGTATACTTGGAACCTAACATCAGTTCAGATGATTCTGTTATATAATGTATTTGCTCTCTCTAGCCCAGTATTTGTATCATACACATATTTACAAACAGTGTCTATGTCTTTGTCCATTCATTCATTTGCTCATTCGTTCTTTCAACCAACCATATGTCTATTCAAACAAACATTTCCTAAGTGTTTGTTTTGTTCCAGGAATACCCTAAACACTGGGAGGGGATGCAAAGATGAATTAGAAATGGTCTCAGAGCATATTTTCATCCAAAACCAAAGGTCTAGAGTTTACTACTCCAAAATTCCCTCTAGGTTGGCACAAAAGAATTACTTTTGCACTTTAGAGCTGTGGTGTCAATCAGCTGTCAACTGATCTAGTGGTGCTAGATCATCTATCTTACATTTCCATTTCCAGAATTTACCTTTCCCATCTTTTTGAAAATGAGAATAGTTGCCCATTGACATTTTCTGGCTATGTGCCCCATTCACTGTTATTCCTAAAGTTCAATACCAAGAGTGCTTCCCCTATGAACTCCTGGACCCTGGGGCCCTACACCATTCTAGTCTTTTTCCCTGTACTTCCACTGAGAAGAGAAAGGTAAGGCCTAACCCTAAGACTTGGAGCCTTTCCCTTTTTCATTATAGTGACATTTTCCTTGTAGATTTTGCCCTGGAGTGTCATGCTGTGGCCTTGCCAGGGTCATGTCAAGTGCCTTACTAGAGTAACGCTGGCCTTACTCACAGGGAAGTGCCAGCTTCCTATTGGTTAAAACAGATTTCCTTTATCTCACAAATCCTCAGAAGTTGTGGCTGGGTATCAAAAGTTACAGGTAGCTGACCATAGATAATACAGGTAAAATTTCAGTTTAAAATAAATGTGATGCTCATTAAAAATGTGATAAAAGGGCGCCTGGGTGGCTCAGTTGGTTAAGCGACTGCCTTCGGCTCAGGTCATGATCCTGGAGTCCCGGGATCGAGTCCCGCATCCGGCTCCCTGCTCGGCGGGGAGTCTGCTTCTCCCTCTCCCACTCCCCGTTTGTGTTCCCTCTCTCGTTGTGTCTTTCTCTGTCAAATAAATAAATAAAATCTTTTAAAAAAAAAATGTGATAAAAATATCACACACCTGATGTTTACACTTATCCTAGAGACCTCTAGAGGTCATGTCTCGGCCTGCAGCTTAACACGGACCTTGCCATCAGCCTCTTTGCCTCTCCAAATTCTGTTGGCTCTTCACAGCTGGCATTACCCCTTTTAGGAAGCTGTCCCTACTCACCCTAGCCCTGTGAGATCTTCATCTTGGTGGATCCACTGGTGAGCACTCTAATCTATGATCATACATAATCGTGCAACCTAGCACTTTTTATCATATAATCTTACTTGCTATCTCGTTGTATATATTCCCTCACGTGTGGTTTCTCTGTTGGGTACTTAGATTTGGATGAGCTTTTAGACTTTTTGATTTTGATTTTTAAGTGAGTTGCTACCTCAGCTATTTGTTTCATCCCTACAGTCAGTTAGAAAAACAGTGGATGCCTACATGATGTGACTGAGGAGCATCAGAAAGAACTAGCCTAAACCTAAAACCTTTTTCCACCAGTCCTGTATGGTGTCTGAGTACTCAGTGAGACTTTTATTCCCTTGGCTGTTTTTTCCTGAAAGCATATGTTTTGAAAACTCAAATAACCTTATGCTCTTATCTAAGTAAATATCAGTAAAGAGGCTAGGGATTTTAATCCAAGATATCTCAGGGGCTCCTCTGGAGAAGAGGGAGTTCCAGGAATGCCATCTCCACCTGAACTAGAGCAACTCTATTTTTGTCTTATGGACCAAAGTTATCCTAAAACTTTATTTATAAGCCATTCATCTGCAAAAATAATTCTTTTTTATTTATTTATTTATTTTTATTTTTTTTATTCTTATGTTAATCCCCATACATTACATCATTAGTTTTAGATGAAGTGTTCCATGATTCATTGTTTGTGCATAACACCAGTGCTCCATGCAGAATGTGAAAAATAATTCTTTTTGAAAACCATTCCTTTAGGGCACTAGGTTTCGAAATTTATCCTGCACAGGAATCCTCTGGGAAGCTTGTAAACATGTTGGGCCCCACCCCCCAGAGTTTCTGATTTGGCAGGTTTAGGTTGGGGCGTGATAATCTACATTTCTTTTTTCTTTTTTTAAAGATTTTATTTATTTATTTTGAGAGAGAGAGAATGAGAGAGAGCACATGAGAGGGGGGAGGGTCAGAGGGAGAAGCAGACTCCCTGCTGAGCAGGGAGCCCGATGCGGGACTCGATCCAGGGACTCCAGGATCATGACCTGAGCGAAAGGCAGTCACTTAACCAACTGAGCCACCCAGGTGCCCCAATAATCTACATTTCTAACAGGTTCCCAGCTGCTGCTGCTGGTCAAGAGACCATACACTTTGAGAACTACTTTTTTTTTTTAAGATGTTTTATTTATCTATTTCACAGAGAGAGAGAGAGTACAAGCAGAGGGAACAGCAGAAGGAGAGGGAGAAGCAGGCTCCCCGCCGAGCAGGGAGCCCGATGCAGGGCTCGATCCCAGGACCCTGGGACCATGACTGGAGCTGAAGGCAGATGCTTAACCGACTGAGTCACCCAGGCACCCCGAGAACTACTTCTTTAGGGACGTGTGTTAACAGCTTCCCAGAACTCTCTAGGAGAAGCACTGGCAGGGGATGGGGATCAGAGGTTGGAGAGGGAGTGGGAGAATGCTTCCAGAAGGGAAGTTGACTGGTTCAAAAAATAGGTGCCCCTACTGATTGTTGTTTATTTTGAATACCTTCATCTTCCTATCTTCATAAGACCATCAGGCTTTGATCCCTAATCAAATCCCAAAGGAAGGTTCTTCTATGCCTTGTCCTAAGCACAAATAGGAGCTTCTGTAAGAGCCATTGGTCCAGGGCTTCCTGAAGCTTTGATTCCTCACTAAGTTTAAAGTCATAGCAGCAATGTCCACAATAGCCAAACTGTGGAAGGAGCTGAGACACCCTTCAACAGATGAATGGATCAAGAAGATGTGGTTCATATCTACAATGGAATATCACTCAGCCATCAGAAAAGATGAATAGCCACCATTTGCATCGACATGGATGGAACTGGAAGGGATTATGCTGAGTGAAATAAGTCAAGCAGAGAAAGTCAATTATCCTATGGTTTCACTTATTTGTGGAACATAAGCAATAGCACGGAGGACCATAAGAGAAGGGAGGGAAAACTGAAGGGGGGAAAATCAGAGAGAGAGACAAACCCTGAGAGACTCTGGACTCTGGGAAACAAACTGAGGGTTGCGGAAAGGGAAATGGGTGGGAGGTGGGGTAACTGGGTGATGGGTATTAAGAAGGGCACGTGCTGTGATGAGCACTGGGTGTTATATGCAACTAATGAATCACTGAACACTCCATCAAAAACTAATGATGTTCTATGTGGTGGCTAACTGAACATCATAAAGAAAAAGCAACTCCCCCCCAAAATGAAGTCAAAGAACCAGAAAGGACTTCAGATAAGGCCCCTAAATAATGCTAGTGTTGTTGGTGATGGGTCATCTAGGCTAGGCAGTGTGATGCTGACATCAGGAGATTCTAATAGGTTGGAGAGAGAGAAGCTAACCAACCTTCTAATCCTACTAAATGTACAACTCAATGGAATTAGACAATGGTTACAATATAAAATTTTATTGCCAATAAAAGCCTTTAATAACGCATTTATCCCGTTTCAGTAGGGCCTTATTCTTTCTGATGAAAATCCAGTCATAGCATCTCTCATTAAAAATAAAATTATTTTGAAATAAATAAATATATAAAATAAATAGCATATACATTTCATAAATAGTTTGTTCTTATGCACAGTATCCATGCTTACATTTTAATATCATTTTCTTACAACCTACCCCATCTCCCACTTCCAGTGGCAGGAAAACTGCATGTCAGGACAGGTGGGAAATCTCTAGAGCCAATGCAGGGATGGCCTGCACCAGGTCATAGACCCAAGGATTTTAATGACACTTTTCCAAAGCTCTGCAAGTGGCATCTATGGAGATTCCTTGGCTTTTCATTTACCCAATGTCAAAGTATTTGGGTAGATTGTGGGGCAAGATATCCCTGGCCCTTGGCAGGGGCCCCCATTCTTTCTTGTGCCACCTCAGGGGAAAGAACATGAGTAAAGAAAAAAGTATATACAGGATTCCCTCCAGCCCACCCCCTCCACCCATCTCCCTCCCCCAAATAACCCAACCTTGATATACACTTTGAACAAAGGAACAGCTGGGTTGAGTTGAACAGGAAGTGGTCCTCTGTTATCTAAATTGATAGGAAAGAGGATTGAAAAGCTATGAGTATAGTGCTTGCAGAGACGACTGTGGCCCTAGAGTACAGGGGTCACAGAGGTCACACTAGGGGTCCATTACCTATAGCGGAAGAGGTCTCTGGACATGGAGGGCAACTTAGAAGGATCTACTGGCCTGGGCAAAAAGTGAGTAAATTTCTGGTGTCGTTTAGTCCTGTATCCCTCCCGGGGTGAGCCGTCTTTATTCAAGGCCACATAATACTGTCTCTCCGAGTCCAAGTGTTTGTACAAGGTGGAAGCATAGGTGTTGTACCAGTTTTCTTCAAATTGTTCCCGGAACACACATTCACGTGTGAGTTTCTTCTGTGAAGATGAGAAAATAAAGCAGAGCCTATTATATGACTATTTCTCCCATCCCAGCTTGCAGAAATAGCAATAACACATTGATGTTAGAAAATTTCAGTCCTATTTCCCAGTATTCCTGAGGCATCTTCTTTCCAAATAGCACAAAACAGTCCTGTCTGTATGGCCTTCATCCTCTTTCATGAACCACACAGAAATGTTTTAGGTGAGATCTTTCCCAAAGGCAGGAGACCAAAGGAGATGGCCTCACCTGGCTCTCTGAGCCTGAAAATTTCTGCTATGGCCTCCCAATGCTCCTCTGGCCCCCGAGTTTTCTCCCTACTTCGGGCAAATAATGTCAAATCCATTGAGATTACAGTCAACCATGTCACCTAACAGGCAAAGGCCTTGGATCTATATAAAGCTCCATGGGAGGTGAGTTATGATCTCTCCTAATGAAGGGTCTCAGGCCTGTCAGTTGGAAAGCTCAGAAAAGATCTCCTTGAAAAGTTCCTCCAATCTGGCTACTTCAAGCTAGCAGCTCCTGAGGCAGGTCTCTTGCCTCTGTGCCTTCTCACACTTGATCCAGCTGGCATACTACTTGCTGGGGTTGCCGATATGGAGTGCTGGGGACAGGCCTATCTCTTAGGTGTCAGGGAAAAATGTGCTCTGAGTTCATGGGGTGCAGGCAGCCAGAAAGCATGCTCTGTGACTCAAAAGGCAAACCCAGGAGTTGGGCTCCCCCAAAAGGGTTAAGGTCAGCGAAGTCACTCACCATTCCCCAGCTCTGGGCTAGCTTCCAGAATAGAGAACATGTACTGCGGCCAACCCAGTCCTAGCTGGGGACTTAGGGCTGTCACCAGACCCTGGAACCCTCACTCTTCATTTGTTTGTTTCATTTGGCCTCTGGGATTCAGCTGAAGCAGTCTGGAAATCAGGGACTGTGTTTTCAATCTCAGAATCTCTATCTGAAGGCCAGCCCTTCCACTGCCTATTTTTGTGCCAGCTCGTCTGCTACTCTTCTAGGTGCCCAGTAAAATTCATAGGTGCTCCTCGGGAGTGCAAATGCCCCCAACCCTTACCCTCTGTTGACAAACCAGCACAATTTACTGTTATCACCAGGCTGGCTGGGCCTCTAATGGAAGAGGTGAAAGCAAAGGTACCATAGAAAAGCTGATGTTTTGATGGGAACTGGATGAGTGAAAGTGTTATTATATAGCAAGCTCCTGGGCAGCCAAGAAGCACCTAGAAGACACTAATCCTTCACAGCTGATAGAAGTATTTCAAGTGCGAGATAAATGTTTTTATGTTTTTGCCTTACGTAGTCCAAACACTGATGGTAATGGCCTCTGATGAAAAGAAAACCTTCAACTTACCGACCCATATAGTTCTCCTCGCTCATTCATTCCTAAGTACAGGCCAGAGTCCACTCCCCGGATGCTGATCAACCCCACTGCCAGGCTGATAAACTCCAGGATTCCTAGAGCAAAAAAGTGAATGCCATTTCTATTACTGATGTCAAGCTAAGAGGGAGCTGTTCAGGTGACATGAGCTACCAGTCATTTATCCCCAACTGGAGGCCAGCCCTGTATACCTTTGGTGAGTTACCTCATGAAACCATCTTTTGCAGCAAGAATGGAACCTCAGAAAATGTACTGAGTCTCCCCGGGCCTCGGTTTTTCCCCATGTAAGAGGGGCGAAACAATCTGTTACTCAACACTCTTAGAGATATTATGAGGAAGAGACCACGAGCAGGCTTTGGCTATGAAAGCTCCATGATTACAAGGTACTATTGCTGTTAAATACCACCATTTCAAGAAATGGGAGGGTAGCTTTCTAAATGGAAGAACGTGGCTAGATTTCTGTATCTTCGCAAAGTCACTTCCCTCCTCCCTAGAGCACACAGCATTACCTTCTTGTCCTCTAGGCTGAATTTGTTTTGCACCTTCTTAGCTCCCATGTCCTTAAAGCCACATCAGGCTGTCAACTGCCTGCAGCTGACTCTAACAAAGGCCACACAGTCTACTCACTAAGTCTGTGTCTCCTACCTATGGCAGTAGGCAAAAAACATGGCCTGGTGAGAGCTTTCTCCTAAAATATGCTCTTAGCCAGTGCAGTCCCAGGCTGACAAGCCTGTCGTTTTTCCCCTTGTCTCTTTAGAATTTTAAGTTTATCCATGGCAAGGAGTTGACAGGTAGTACTCGACTTGATACTGATTTGAGATGTTGCAACTTTAAGGGGAAAGTTTGGAAGACATTCAGAAACATCCCTCTAGCTGACAAGGATAGACGTGAGGAGTTGGAAATGTTTTCATTTACCCAGCAGCAGCAGGAGAAAAAAAAAAAAATCAACTTCTAAGAGGGGAAAAAAGACCCAGAACTTAAAACCTGGTGGTGCTGAAGACTACAGTTTTGTCCTAAGATAGCACATCTTTTATTCTATGGATACAGACATAGCGGTCAAGTAGATTCCTCTTTGATATTCCTGTCTCTAACCATGTCTTCCAACGTACAGACCAAAGCTTGATATGACTGACTCACAGAGGCATCCAAAGGTATGAAACGAGCTCACATCTGGCTGCTTTTCTTACCCCCAAAAATGCAATTCTTAAGAGTAATCGTATTCTATCTACATAGGGAGTGGAACTGATTCCTTGATTACTTAAGAAATGAAGTGGTTAATTTTGAAATTGGACTCAAAGCTCCAGTGGGAAGTCTCCTGAAAAGCCCCAGTAATTTGGGCTGGTGGATGGGTGTGCAGATGTGGCAGCTTTAGGGCACATGTTTCCACGACCCACTTGGATCTCTTTGAAGAATGCAAAGGTCTGTTGCCATCGTATGGCCTCCGACATTGAAATCCTTCAAGTTTTATTCTCAGTCAGGTTGCTCTTAACTCCTACAGTACAAGGAAGGCATTTTGGGAAAAGAGACTGACACAAGATGGTAGGAGGAGAAGGGCAACTAGCTGGTGTCAAGTAGGGATTAAGCAGGAAGGGATGTGATGGATCAAACCCATTAGTTGCACTGTGCAAGTTGTCCGATTTGGGTTCTGCCTCGTTTAACATTTTAATAAATGACTTGTAAGAGGACATAGGGGAACCACTTACCCTAGTTCCAGAAGATGTATAGCCGAGGAGGTGACACAACAATCAAAATCCAAAGAGATTTCAAGAGGATGGGAAAATGAGCTGACTCCAACAAAATAAGCTTTAATTAGAATAAATGTAAAGTCCTGCACTTTGGTCCCCAGACGGATTACTCAAGATGTGTTGTGCTTGGGTTTTTGTTGGGGGATGGTGAGCCTCAAGTGCAGACAATTGAGTTAATCGTGCTCCTTGTCTTATGGCCTAGTATCATAATTGGTCTGTGCAGGGGCTTTTTATTCATCCATTTCTTTTTATTTCTGTATTCTGCTCTCATCCTCCTCCCCACTTCAGGCAACCATGTATATTTTCTTGAAAACACGTAATATTCTTTTGTGTTTCCATGCATTTGCTTTAAATACAAGTCAGCCCACCTCTGGAATGTGGAGATGTGGCTTAGCAACACATACACGACAATGACCAAGAGATTTGACTGAACAAGGTAAGCTCAGTATGGGTGATTCATGATATTAAAAAGCTGATGTAGAACTAGTCATGTAAAAATTAAAGTTTATCGAAAAGCTAATGTGAAACAAAGAAAAGCTAATGTGACTGAAGGCTGCACTGACAGAGGCCTAGCAACCGGCAAAAGGGAAGAGACGGCCCCACTCTGTCCCGCCTTAGAGCACACTGAGCACTGGTTTTAGTTCTACTGTGTTTAAAGAGGTCTACGGAGAAACAGGAGTGTGTTCAAAGGAGAGTGGCCAGTATGGCAGGCAAACAAGAAACCAGGTCACGGTTCGGTTCTGTGTGCTAAACTTTGAGGGACACCAACCTGCTGGAGCCTTCGAGTTTGCTAACTCTTTCCTCTTTGCTAATTCTTTCCTCTGCTTAGACAAACTGCTTCTGAGCTTCAAATCTTAGTTCCCTCATTCTCTAAGTATCTCATGTCTCTGACCACCCTGAGCTCATGAAGTAGCAGAGGGCAGCTTGTGATCTCACCGGCCAAGACCTGGTGTGAGAACAAATCATGAAACACAAGAGGTGTGGCCATTTGAGTCACCACAGTTTTTCTCCAACTCTCTGTTAACCCCGATGCCAAAGGACAGATCATACAGGAAGCCACTTGGGTTGTGTCCAGTAACAGGGGTCTCCAACAGCTGGAATCATCCCTGCCCAGCTGTCTTGGGGCATCATTTTCCTTTGCCAACTTTCCTATTAGCTGGATTCAAACTGTGGGAACCCAGGGGCACATGATGATGGAACAGATACTCCTAAACCTCCTGAATCCCAGCCAGCATGAAGGGAGAGAGAAAACAAGCTGTTTTCACATTTTCCCAGTTACAGTTGGAGAGGGGTATTAACAGCGAAGTGTGGAGGCCAAGTATCAAGCAGACAATGTTTGTCTTCAGTACTCTCGCCCCCTTCGAGGTCCAGGACCTCCCTCTACTCTGCCTCATCTTGACCTGTCCATCTCAGGCTCTGGCCTCCGCTTGACAATTTCCAGACTCTTCTTCCATCTTTTCCCCCATGGCCTCAGTCAAAACAGATCTGTCCTGAGCTCCACTGCTCCAGAACCTCGCTAGACCGTTGGCTAACGTGTCCTTGAATCAGTCTGGCTCCATGATTTGCCTGAGCCCCCTCAGTCATCCTTTCAGGGCCTTCGGGGCCAAGACAGTGCTGCTCTGGCATCCTGACAACTAAGGAGCAGACTGCTCAAAAACCAAAGCAGCTGCATTAGCCTGCCCCTTCACACCTGGTGGGAGGCCTCTCCTCCAGTCTGGCTCCCAGGCTCTGCTCTGCCAGTCCACAGGTGCCCCCTCAGGAATGTCAGTACCCCGTGAACCTCATGTAAATGCCACCAGCCAAGCAGAGATTGAAATACTCCCAACCACTGATTGAAGAATGGAGTGGGGGAGGGGGGGAGTGTAGGCTATGCCAACAGGTTATTATTTGGAGTCGTGGCTGCTCTTGGGCTCAGCCTGACTCGTTCTGAACACATGGATTCCAGGGTAATCCTTGGGGGCCCTGCTCTCCAATTACAACAAATAGCTATTTACTTTACATGGCCTTTGGAGACTACCTCCTCCCCCCAAGCAGAAATCTATAATATTTTATATCTTAAGTCTGGCCTACTTTACCCTGCTGGAATGTTGACTGCTAAGGCACTTATGGAATGTTAAAGTTTCGATTTATTGAATACCCTGGCTGATTAACTCAAATGTGGAGGGAGGAGAGTTAGCAAACTCAAACGCCACCTCTTTCTTTGCCAAAAGCTAAACTGAGAAAGAGTAAATGTGTGTTTGAAAGTTGGCAGGGGAGGTTACAAAGAGACAGCTTTGACTAGTTATCATTTCCTTTACAGGAAATACATGGAACTGCCAGGAAGCCAGGGAAGGAGGAAAGGGAAAAGGTGGTGCAGAGGTGGTCTCAGGCAGTGTTATTTTAAAAGGCAAAACCAAAAATGAAGCAGTCAGTGAAGCAGCAATGAAAACATCCCTTCCTCCTGCCAGTTTTATTTCCTTTGGTTTCTCCTTAAACTTACCCTTAGCAGGCCTGAGAGATGAAAGGAAATCAAGATGTGTCCTTAGGGAGGTAATTAAAGACCACTTATCCCAAGAGCCTATTACTAATTTATGTTGACCTTGTAGGTTATTGGGCTCAGCTCAGGCACGGAGTCAGACAAACGCTAGCTGCTGGAAGCCAAGCTCATAGTTTCTCCACCTCTGTTGCTCCCACCCTACATTTCTCCCTCATTTCGCGATTTTTCTTTTTATATACCAGGAATGAGCTACTCCAATATCTTCAGGCCATTTCTGGGAGACTTTGGGAGGTTCTGAGGCCGGGGTGGGAGTCCCATTCCTTCCGAAGAGGAACAAAAGGGAACTGCAAAGTCACGAGTGATGGAAGGGGAAGGAGCCAAGTTAATACTCCCTCTTCCCTGACCGCACCTATCACCCTTTGGAGGACCCGCTGCAAATTCATACAGACACCTGCACCCCTCCATTACTCCCACCCCACACACAACCCACTGTCCTCCAGATCTGTGAGGGCCTTTTTCCAAGATGACATAGACCTCATTAGGGTTCCTGCTTGCTCCCAGCAAGGAAGACCAGCCCTGACCTTAAGTTGTTTGCTAGACTTGGCCTTGCCCAGGCACTGGCCTCTGGGACCCCCACCCCTGCCCCCGCCCTGCCTTTTACTGTGCACTCCAGATGCAGCTCTAGCAAGGCAGGGGAATAGGCAGATGGGGAGGTTGGGGGGGGAGGGTGGGATAAAGAAGGCAACGGGTATCATGCCGGAGGGTTGGCAGAGCCTCTTACTGGCTTAGGGATAGAAGGTGTCCTTGGGCCACAGGGTTCTTGGGAAGAAGTAGAGGGCATTGGGGGATGGGGTTCCCAAGTAAAGGTAGCTGTCACAGCACCTGAATTATGGTTTAGTAGAGAATAGGAAATTGAAAATAAAAATGGCCAAATTACTGAGGAATGAACACATTTGTTTAGAAACCTAATGATCTCCATCCCACATCAAGGTTTATACTAATTATGTTTTGTATGTGAGACAGGCAGCTGTGCCCTTTCAACAATCCGCCGGGTGTTGAGCAGAGAAAATCCTGTTCGGAGCCTGTACATTTCCTGTCCTGGGCCCAGGAGACACCTGTTTCTGGGGCTGGGAGTGGGCCCAGGACCGTTTCCTCCCTGTGAGGCAAGGAGTCCAGACGTATGTCCAGGCAAAAGCAGACCCAGGGCTGTGCCCTTCCAGAGTGGACAGCGGGAGGCTTCCCCAGTTTCTCCAAGACCCAGCTCGCGCCTTGCTGCCCGGACTGGCCTCCTCCCTGGGCAGAGCAAGCCAGACGCAGGCAGGTGCCACGGCTGCCGGCTGCCGAGTCCCCGTCTGCCAAAAGCGATTCCGGCGTGGACCGCGCGCCCACGACATCCACAGCCCAGGAAGGCTTCTGCGGCAGACAATCGGCCGCGACAACCCCGCTGCCCTCGAGACGCCGCGCCACAGCCACGGTCCCTGGCCTCCTCGGCGGGTGGCGGGCGCTCCTACCCTTCTCCAGCTCCACCTGCTTTTCATCCTAAGCGCGGCGTCGGGTGTCAGAATGCTCCCCCGGCTACGGGGGAGGGAAGAAGGGTGGAGTGGGGGAATGAGAGGCCGCACCTCAAGGCGCCCCCGCCTCCTCCCGAGAGCGTCTGAGGGTGCCAGGCGCCCTGACGCCGCGCGGCTCAAGTTTGCGCCATCCGATCCCGCCTGCCCCGCGTCCCTGGCCGTCTCCCGCCTCGACGGGCCCGGACGGCACGGAGCTGGGGGCGGCCCGCGCGGGCCCAGAGCCGGAGCCCCGCGCCGTTGGCTCCCCAGCGAGCCGTCCGCTTGCTTCCCGTCCCTCCCGGCCGCGTCCTCACCGAAACGGCTGTGGTCATGGCGGGTGCCGTGCACTGTGCCGTTGGGGAAGATCTCCAGGTGGAAGCCGGTGCGGCAGTAGAGCTGGCGACGCCGCAGGATCCCCTTCAGGTGGGCGAAGTCTGTGGGCGAGCCGCGCTGCAGCTTCCCCTCGATCTGGCCTAGGCGCTCGTTCAGGAAACCCGGGGAGTCAGCTAAGGGCACGGTCCCCAGAGACGAGGAGAAGCCGTGCAGATCCCAGTCCAAGGAGGCGAAGACCCCCCCCACCTCCGCCATGGCGGGGTGCGCGGGGCCGAGCTGGGGCCGCGGGGCGCCAACTACCTCTCCCTCAGCGAGCGCAGGCGACTCCGCGGCGCTTGTTCGCTCCCTCGCTCGCTCCGCGCTCTGCCTAGCTGCAGTCGACGTCTGTTCGCGTCCAAGGAACTTCTCAGCGGCGGGGCAACGAGCTCCTGACCTTGCTCTCAGTCAAAGTGGCGCTTCCCTTACGCGTCCATCTCCCTAGGCCTCTCATAGCTGGCTTCGTCGAGCTATCAGATGCAAACGGCACTTTATATACATACCCACTCCCCTTACATTGACATATTGGATATTTAAATACAAGCCACACCTCACTGGCATCCCCTCGGAGATTGGTGTGTGGGTCCCCCCCCCCCCTTGTATCCATTTGGCTCTTTTTGGAAGGGAGGGGGTGAGGGAGGAGAGAGCGAGCGAGCTTCACTCCCTCTTTTATTATGAAAAAAATGGCAGGAAAAAGCTACACATTGCAGTGAGGCATAACTGCTTTTGGCAGGTTTTTCTTAAACTGCTGATGAAATAACGGAGCCCAGTGCGTGGAGACTGTTGGCGCCCACGTCCACTCAGGCCTGTTGAGTGGAGGTCTGTTGGCTGCGCGGGGGCAGTTCCCACCTCCCACGCGTCGTCAGGCTCCTCGCGTTCGGAAAGTGGCTTGAGACCAGGGCTGGGGGTTCACGCGTTCCTGAGCCCTTCTGGTTCCCCAGCTGGTCGAAAACTGCAGAAGGGGCGCCTGGCCCGGGACTGGGGCTCCTTGGTTTCTTTGTTCTGTTGCCCATCCCCAGTCCCACTCCCCACCTGTAGGTCGGTGGGGGCTGAGGAAGTGGAAAATCCGGAAGCGAATGAAGTTGCAAAATTTGGGAATGGGGGTGGTAGCGGTCCCTGCCGGCACCAAGGCGGGGTCTTTAAGGGGTCTGGGAGGAGCGGGAAACCCCACGGAGGAAAGAAGCCTTTTATTTTTTTTTTTTTTTTAAGGGACGTTTACAGCTTAGGAAAAGTATGGGGGAGTAGAAATAGAAAGTGATCTTTTTGAAAACCGATCTCCACTGGCTTTCTGGGCGCGCTTTTACAAGGCTCTTGAGAGCAAACCCGATGAGAGGCCATTGGAAGGCTGGTGGGGGCTTCCCCCCACCTCTTTTCTTGTTGGAAACAGGTGTTTCCTTGCTGTGTCCTGTGTCCTGCTCCGAGATATTCTATCAGGAAGAGCCGCAGTTGGAGCAGGAACTGGCGGCAGTCAAGGGCAACCCGTAGCGTCAAGAAGACCTGGGGAGCAGGTGCCCAGCCTGCCCAGCTCCCCCACGCCTCTGCCCCACACCTGAACCCTGGGGCCCCTCTCAGGCCCTGGCCCTCAGCGACCCCCTTGCCTATTCACCTGCGTTGTCGCCTGCGGTTTGCACCCGCAGTGGGCTCTGGCTGTGTTACGGTCTCCCGCAGGAGAAGCTGAGCAGAGCGAGCACCTCCACCTCCACCGCACTCCCGCCTTTGCAGCGCCTCCTGCTGGAGAACCCGTGTCTCACGGCCAGTTTGAACTCAGGGTCTCCCTGAGAAGAAAACCGATTTAGCTCTTCAGTTAGGGCAATTTGATTTCTGCTCCTGGGCACCCACGTGCACCGCAGGCTCACTCTGTGGAACTGTAGCAATTCTCGGTTTGGAACATCGTGGCTTGGTTCTGGTGTGCCTCCTTAGCCTAAGACAGAACCTCCTGAGCCAAGCACAAGATCCGGCACACAGTAGGTGCTCAGAAATCATCTTCTGATGTGCTCCCACTAGTCGGGGACACAGATGAAAATGCTCTTCCCATTGTAAGGGACACAGAAATGCAAACGATGGCGTCCCTATTGGAGTATTTATGGATGAAAGGACAGGCTATCTGGGATTTACTGTAATCCAGTGTGAGACGGCAGAGGGAGTGGAGGTATAGTTGCAATGATAGTGTTCATAGGTTACTCATTGTTGAGGCTGGGTGATGCGTACATGGATGTTCAATTTAAATTCCCTCTACTTGATATAAAAACATACACACGTGAACTCTTTCATAATAAAAAGCTTTTGAAAGTGGGACTGACATAAAACGAGGAAATCATTCCTTCGTTCTTCATTCTTCCCTTTGAAGAGGTGGTGAATTTAGTGAGAAGGTAGGGCAGAGGGGCGGAGGTTAAGACAAGTACATAAAAGACTAGAGGACCTGGGTGGCTCAGTCAGTGAAGCGGCTGCCTTCAGCGCAGGTCATGATCTCGGGGTCCTGGGATGGAGCCCCCCCTTCGCACTCAGCTGGGAATCTGCTTGTCCCTCTCCCTCTGCCCCTCCCCCCGCTTGTGCTCCCTCTGTCTCTCTCTCGAATAAATAAAATCTTTAAACGTCTAGAATACCAGCTAGTATAAGGTGCACAGTGCTGTGTGAATTCAGAAGGCAGAAAGAAGACTGATCTGGGGCTTTAGGGCTAGATTCTGGGCCAAAGTGTGGCCTTTGTAATGGATGGACCTTGAAGGGAAGATGGGAAGGATCTTGCAAATTTTGATGGGCCACTTCCAGGAAGGGGAAAAGAGTAACAAAGCAAATGGGACAATTTAAATGATAAAGACTAATTCTTGGGAGTTTTAATGTCACATGAAACAATGTAGATGAAACTGCTTTGAGAAATATGTGATTGTAAAGGATTTAGATGTCTCTGTGATGATATAAATAACGCGTTGATAATGGTGAAAGGCCATTTCCTCAACAATTACTTCAGGGAATTTCTGCATTCTTTGTCCCCCAACATTCCTAAAGTCACCAACCACAGTTGCAGATCTGGTGTCCTACCTGACCAAAGGTCAGGGATATAAGCATTCTATCGCCCCTCTGGGGCTTTTCTGAGATTAAGCTGACTGATGATTCTATTTTAAAGATTTTACTTATTTATTGATTTGAGAGAGAGAGGGAGAGTGAGTGGGGGGAGGGGCAGCGGGAGAGGGAGAGAGAATCCCAAGCCAACGACTCCGTGCTGAATGCAGAGCTGAGGTGGGCTCCATCTCACAACCCAGAGATCAAGACCTGAGCCAAAACCAAGGGTGGACACTTAATTGACTGAACCACCCAGGCGCCGCTGATGATTCTATTATAAACAATGTTTCCATGAAGTGGTCCAATTGACAGCACTTTTATGAGAGTTATTTAATTTTCACAACATTGTGGATTAGGAAGTGCCATATCCCTATTTTAGAGGGGAGGTTAGGTGACTAACAGAATCATATAGTTAATAAGCAGAGTCGTAATTTCATCTCAGATCCACTGGGGGCAAATTACTGTCAATTTATGGGTCTTGGGATTATGCAAAGATCAGTGTGTTGAGGACAGTGAGATATCAGAATATTTTGGTTAAAAGAAAACCCTCAGCAGGACACAACCTCTGGCCAGGGTTGTGTTGGATATATGGGATGAGAGGCAAATGTACATGAAAAAAGAAGCAACCCACACTGGATTGAGGACAACACTTTTAAAGTGAAGATGACTTCACAGTGGTGTTGTGAGGATGTAATGAAGTCACCGATGGAAAGTGTCCAGCATTCTGTCTGGTACATAGAAGACACTCAGCACATCTGAGATTCCATCCTTCTTTCCCAATATCTCATAGGGTTGATATGAAAAATAAAGCAACCTATGTGAAAAAGACATAGAAAAAAAAAAAACTCCTTAAGAAACAAGAGAGTTCTGACTCGGGCTGTAAGTGACCAGAAACTGGGGGCAGCCCGCTGGGATCTGTTCCTTGAGGAAGGAGACAGTGAGGCTAATAATGCTGGTACTCACTCCCCACCCCCACCACTCACTGCCCCCTACACACCCAGGAGGTGGGAAAGATGTCTGGAATTGTTGCTCAGCCTAGTTCTTAATTTTCCCTACAGCTTATAAATGTTTTCTCCTTTCTAACTTAGTTTCCCCGAGAAGGGGCATGGGGAGCTGTATTGCTAGGCAAATCCTGAAGGGGGTGTAGTTAATACCATCAATTGCTCCTATTTACTGGGCCCTCACCTTGGGTTAAGCATTGCCCTAGGTGCTTTACGTGCATTATCTTCCTAAGCCTTATCGCAACTCTGAGAAACAGTTTTGTTCCCATTTCACAGCTGAGGAAGCTGAGGCACAAAGATATTCAATAATTGGTAGCAGAGGTTGGACTTAAACTGTTGATTTTAAGTTAGGACCTGACCCTAGCATTACACCGCCTCGGTCTATTTACTTCAAAAAGAACTTATATTGCTCCTTTATCCTTTGTTCCTACCTTTCCTTTCTTTCTGCTTTCCTTGTGGAAAAGTATATAGTGTAGCAGTTGCACACTTCATCTCTGGTGTCAGACTGCCTGGGTTCAAATCCCAACTTGAAGCCATTCTAGGTGTTGAAGCCTCAGTTTCCTCTTTCTGGATGATGATGACGATGACGATAGTCATGACCTCCTAGGGTTGCTGTGAGGTTTAAATGAAATAATACACAGAATGTACTTAAACCTGTGCCTGGCACATATTAAGTGGTCATTGTTCTTAGTATTATTTACATCCTGCCTGGCCCTAGTCCGATTTCCTCCCCAGGTTTCCTCAAGCCATGCTCATTTTTTCCTAAGGGAGAGATGAGAGCACTGGCAGAGTCATCCCAAAGCAATCAGTTTCAATTCTATTACCCCTTCTCTGTGATATTGGGCCAGTCTTGTTCTCTCTGGGCTTTAGAGGCTTGTCTCAGAAATGAGGTGACCAAACTGTCACCTGTCTGTGGGCAGGCAGGTAATGACAGAGTGGCGGTCTGAGAAAAACAGGAAATTGCTCTTTTGTAAATTCCATATACTGAACATTCTAAGTGCCTGGCATTATCTAAGTGCCTTACATTTAAATCACATCACACCACCACCAGGTAGATGCTATTATTACTCCGATTTCTAACGGATGGCAAAACTGAGGGCTAGAAAGATTAAGTAACTTGCTCAAGGTGATACAGATTATAGGTGCTGGGGCTGAAATTCAGACCCTGGAAAGTGGCCTCAGAGTCCATCCTGTTGGTCACCACACTACTCTGAAAAAGTGTTGGGACCTGGTTCAAAAGAGACAGTGTTATGATGTTACCCAATCTTCTTCTGGACAAGAAAAATCCAGGTAAAAAGAGCAGTCTTTTTTTTCTTCTAGGGGGTTTATAGCTGAGTTTGAGAAGTCTGCAAAAAGTCAGACTACATTCCGATTTCCCCACTCCAACTCTAGGGCGCAAAGAGGAAAGGAAGTCTCTTTGGCTGGAACAAGCCCCCATCTTACCTGTCTGGTCAGTCTCCTGCAGTGAGAGTCAAGTCTCAAGTCTCCTTTGGGCCTACCTGCAATGAGGATAGGTAATGAACCATTTATTCTGGCTGTAACTTGCCATTAGTTGGCAGGTGATGACATCTTTGTGAAATGATCTGTTAGTTCTTTGAGAGGAATGGGACACTGTGGAATGTGGCTCTAACCCTGGAAACCTGGGTCAATTCTCAACCTGGAGTGTGTGACTGTGAATATGAGTATCAATGGTGGATGTGTAGGTTCGGAGCTGAGTGTTGGGGGAGAAGTGTGGGCCGAGACTATGATTGTATTGGTTTTCCCAACACAAATGCATGCTTATATTTGTATTTGTGACACTGTGCAGAAGAATTTGCTTATGTCTGTGTAATAGCAAGAGTTGTGTGTTTAAGGTGTGAATAGGTGGATGAAAGTATGTGAATCTACAGAGCTCCTGCTTATTTGCCCAAAGAATATATATGAGGGTTGTGAAGCTAAACTCATTTGAATCCAAAGTCACTTCCTTTTTTTTTTAACCTGAGATGATTTAGTCCCACAACCTGATGACACATTTACCTCAGGAGATAGAGAAGCCAGCTGGGGGGCTTCTCTGAGGTCCCAGTTTCCTTGGAACCTTGCCCAGGTAGCCTTTTAACATCTCTTTCACACATAAATGAAGGGAAAAAGCAGGGTCTTAAGATCAGCTCTTTGCTTCCTGGCTATGGCCTCCAATTAGGAGGACTGCCTCTCTGCTTTGCTTCTCTCTCCCTAAAACTGGGGACTTTATTCCATTTCTGTGAGGGGTTTAAATCTCATCAGTTACACTCTGATTTCTGGATATTCGGCATTTTATTTGCTGTGTTTGAAGCTATAGAAAGAGACTCAATGTTCTGGTCTGCTCTCAGAACTGCTGGTGCCACAGGCTTCCCTAAGGATAGGTTGTATAACCCAGGGAAAGAAAAAAATTGCTGTAGGCTACAAGGGGCAAGAACAGAGTTAGCAAGGAGTGGCAAGTGTAGTTCATGGCCAAGAGTTACTGGAGCAAGTCACCAGGAAGAAATGTACATTCTGATGGGGGTGATTGTGGTCCTAGCTCTTGCTGAACTACTGTCTGGGACTTTGGCTAAATTATTTCTCATCTGCGGACCTCAGTTTTCCTAACTGTGGAAAGAGGGGGCTGGACTAGATCAGCCTCCCCACACTTTTTATTTATTTATTTTAAACAAATAAAGTATTATTTGTTTCAGGGGTACAGGTCTGTGATTCATCAGTCTTACACAACACACAGCACTCCCCACAACACATACCCTCCCCAATGTCCATCACCCAGCCACCCGTCCCCTCCCCTCCCTCCTCTCCAGCAACCCTCAGTTTGTTTTTTTAACTGAAGTAACCCTAATGACAGAGGAGAGGAAAAATGAAATCCCCAGCATGGGTAGGGGAGAGGGGTTGAACGGGGTAACCCAAAGCAGCCTACTGCAAGCTCCAAGTATCTTTGAGGTCTTATGTTTTATCCTAAAAATGTATGCAAAGTTTGCATTTTCCTACACGATATAGCCATATTTGTTTTAATATAGAAGTATTTTAAATTTATTTTTTTTTAAAGATTTTATTTATTTTTTTTGACAGATAGAGACATAGCGAGAGAGGGAACACAAGCAAGGGGAGTGGGAGAGGGAGAAGCAGGCCTCCCGCTGAGCCGGGAGCCCTATGCGGGGCTCGATGCGGGGCTCGATGCGGGCTCGATCCCAGGACTCTGGGACATGACCTGAGCTGAAGGCAGACACTTAACGACTGAGCCACCCGGGCGCCCCTTAAATTTCTTATACTCTAGTAAAATGGACACTCTAAGGAAGCATTCCATGTTTATCCTGTGGCTTTGTGGACCCCCTGGCACACTGCCATGGACCCCCCAGAGGAGTGCATGCCCCAGTTTAAAAGTTTGAGAGTAAAGATTCCTTTCAGCTCTGACACTCTGTGGTTTAATGACCTGGGAATACCTTTGGTGTCTTTGATAGCTGCTCCCCAGGATGCTGGACTTTTTTTTTTTTTTTTTTTTTTTTTTTTTTTTTTTTTCGATGGCTGCGTCTGAGCACTCTGTTTTCTAGCCAGTTGTGCAAAAATAATGGAAAACCCTGATTTTGTTTCTAGACCAAGCATCTCCAGTGTGTCTTTGCTGAGCCCCAACTACAGGCTCAGGCTTATGCAAAGTGTCCTGAGGGAGGTCAAGAAGGATACTTAGGGTACTATTGTGGAGCATAAACTAGCTTACATGAAGCAACAGAGGTTAAGAGTTTGATGAGTTAAATACTAAATTGTGTGGTGTAGATTTTAAGTGCTGTAGAGGTTAAGAAGCAGGACACAGATGTGGTTCCTGGAAGAGGTAATAGAGCTAGCGAGGGGTTTTGAAGAATGAGCATGGTTCAGATAAATGGAGTGGAGGAAGAGTGGTATTACAGGTAGGAGGAGGGCATGAGTAAAGGTCTGGAGGCTGTCAGGATTGTGGCCTGCTTAGGCCTAGGCTAGAGTCTTGCTCAGTGGCAGGAGGCATGGACAGCTGAAGTAGAGTCATTTCCTCCCTGGGCATGAGTTTTAGCTACTTACCAGTCCACTGTCTTTTTTTTTTTCTTTCTTTTTCTTAATACAGGAGGCTGTGACTAGGGCTGAATCACTCTTCTGCAAGGAGTCAGAAATCTTTGGAACAAAACAAAATGACCCTCAGAAAGGGATTTGGGAGAGAGAGTGGAGCATAAAAAATATCCAAATGACCTCATACACTGTCATTCAATCCAATCTGTGATTAGATGTAGGTTTATTCTGTAAGCCATTAGATTTCTGGTCTTTTGGGTGCATGTTATTTCTTCTGGTTTTTTTAATTGAAGTATAGTAGACATACAATATTATATTAGTTTCAGGTATATAACGTAGTGATTCAATAATTATATACATTACAAAATGCTCACCATGATAAGTGTAGTTACCATCTGTCAACATACAAAATTACTACAATATTATTGACTATATTCTCTATGCTGTGCTTTTTATCCCTGTGACTTATTTATTTTATAACTGGAAGTTTGTACCTCTTACTCCCCTTCACTTATTTCATCCCCCTGCTCCTTCCCCTCCAGCAAACACGAGTTTGTTCTCTGTATTTATGAGCCTGTTTCTGTCTTTTGTTTGTTCATTTGTTTTTTTTTTTTTTTTGATTCCACAAAAGTGAAATCATATGGTATTTGTCTTTTTCTGGTCTGACTTCTTTCACTTAGCATAATACCCTCTAGATACATACATGTTGTCACAAAGGGCAAGATTTCATTATTTCTGATGGCTGAGTAATATTCCACATGCACACGCACACACACACACACCACTTCTTTATCCATTCATCTATTGATGGACATCCTCTGGTTTTCTTTAATTTACTGGTAAAGGTTCCTTTCAAGGGAGTCTGGATAGTACCTGCACAGTGCATATGGTTCAGGACAGCCTAGAGCACAAGGGGGTTCAAAGCATCTGTCCATGCCACCTCAGAGCAGAGGGTGTGAGCCAGAATGAAGGGACCTACCCATGACCCGCTGGTAACTGGAGATGGTGATACCAGAACTGCCTCAGAGCATAACTTAAGGAGAGACACACCCAAGAGGAGCAGAGTCAGTGTCAAGGGGAGGTTTTAACAACAAGCCCAGGGAGGACTAGGTTGTGGGTTGGCGGTCAGGACCAGGGAGCCTAGCAGCATCCTTTAGATAAGGGTCTAGGTAGTGAGCCGGTGTCAAGGAAGTGCAGTTGAGGGTGGCAAGGACTCATTACCAATAGGTTAGAAATCTAAACAAAGTAGAAATGTTAATATGACTCACAAAAATAAGGAGGTGATAGGAGAGATAACAAGCAGAGATGAATAAGTGACGGTTTTTTGAACTACTTTATTGAAGCATAATGACATATAAAAAGCTGTACGTATTTAATATACACAACTTGATGTGTTTGGGGATAAATATATACCCATGAAACCATCACCACAATCTATGCCATAAACATATCCATCACCTGCAAAAGTTTCATCTCATCCTCTTTGTTTTTTTTAATTATTATTACTATTATTTTTGGTGATAAGAACACTTAACATAAGATCTACTTTCTTAGCCAAATTTTAAGTATACAATATGATATTATTAACCATAAGTACTATACTGTACAGTAGATCTCTAGGGCTTATTCATTTACCATAACTGAGTGTTGATTTGTTATTCTTTCCTACCAGGGAATCAAATGATAACATCTAAAACTGAAATATGTAAATTTTAAAGTACTCCAGGGGCACCTAGCTGGCTCAGTCTGTAAAGCATGTGACTCTTGATCTCAGGGTCATCAGCTCTAGCCCCACATTGGATGTAGAGTTTACCTAAAAATTTTTTTTTAAAGTACTCCAATTGTGAGAAAGGACCCAGGTTGGGTAGGGATTGGAGGAACTGGCAAGGAAGCCCCCTCTCCCCTCAGTGCTAGAAGAATTTGGATGCCTAGGGAACTACAGGGTCTCAGATATTGAGGGCGTAAGATAGGAGCTCAATCACAGGAAATGGGTATAAGGCAGGAACCTAGACGTTAGGGAAGGGACAAGAGCCCAGTTACTGGAACTGGAATTATGAGATCCGAGCAGGGCCAGACACTACTTACTTGAGCCTCAGCTGGTGAGGTGTGGATGGAGATGTCTTATATTTTCTCCTGATTCAGAATAGAATAAATCCCAGAGCCCAAGTCTTGAAATGGAGGGGAAAAAAAACAATCAGTGGGGGTTAGGTGGCGTTAGAAGGGGCATGGAGCTGGACAGGTCATCACAGTGTCACCCAGACAAGCTCACATAACCGTATTACCACTCAAAATGCCTGCAGCAGTGTCCAGAGGTGTTTGTTTCCTCATTTCCTGTACCCTCGGCCCTCCCCACTGCCCAAAGAAAGGAGCACAAAATTGTTCTATCGTGGTATTGCTTTCACTGTCTGGACCTCCCCAGATCCAGGCCTTTCTTGATTAGCATCTCAGGCCCATAATGGAGGTTGAGGTCACCCCGGTATGAGATGAGATGACAGTATCATGACTTGGCTGGCCATAAAACAACTGCTTTAAAAGCTAAATTTTGTAATTTCATAGTTTACCCAAGGGGTTAGGTAGTTCAAAGCAACGACCATAACATGAAGCTATTTGTAAAATTCTGACTTTCTCCTGAGCCCAGTGTGGGTTAGCGAATGGTTTATGGTGGTATTAGGGAAGGAAGAGCTGAGAGCTGGGGAAGGCAAGCAAGGAAGGCCCAGATGGCTCAAGGGTGAGACCAATACTCCTGGGTTCTCTAAATGTGACAGGGGTCTGTCTCCTCTTCTGCAGATACAAAACGCTTTGTCTTTTTTCAAGGGCCTTGAAGATTTCCAAAGCAGAGGGTGCTTAACCTACTGACCGAACCTGGAAAAAAATAGTAAGATTGAGAGAGAAAATCCCAGTAGGAATTGCTTAGCTGCCTAAACCATAACTGGGGCCAGCTGGCTGCTTGTGTGGGGCAGGATGACTTGCCCTCCACCAGCAGTTTGGAGCTGGGCCGTTCTGGGGGCTGACAGCCTTGGAATTAGATACACACCATAACAGGTGAGTCTCAGGCTTAGTCTCTGGGTCCAACAGTGAATTTGTAGAAGGCATGAAATATCAGGTAAAGAACTGATATGCAGTGGAGTGCACTGGGTGTAGAATCAGAACTGAGTTTGACTCCTGGCTCTAGCACTGGCTGTGTGAACTTAGACAAGGCATTTAATTCTCTCCAATTCTGTTTCTTCCACTATAAAATTGAAACCATAATTGAACCTACCCCTTAGGTGATTGTGAGACTAAAATGTGGTTTATATATGTGTGTATATACATATATAAAATTTTCCATGAGGGTGTCACTGAGTTAGTAACACTGTTACTAACTGTAACTAGTTAGTTGCACAGTGTTATGTATGCCATGGACCCTTGTGGTTCTACATTAGTGGGTCTTGTGATTCTTTTTCATTTCCATGACTGCTTATTACAGTGGTTTTTGAGAGGTGGGTTAGAGTATTTTTGCAGCAATAGAGGATTGTTTTATGAATACATGCTCCTTCGTTGACTTTTCCCCTTTTATCTACCCATCATGTTTTCAAAGGATGAGAGGCAGCCTGGTATGGAGCAGAGTCAGACAAATGGGGTTCGAACACCAGGTGTGTCACTCAGAGGCCATAGAACACCAGATGAGTCACAGTAACTTCTCTGAGCTTTATTTCCTTGAAGGGTTTTGTTTTGTTTTTTTTTATGAATTAAAAGAGATAATGCGCGTAACATGTCTGGCACTTAAATATGCAGAGAGTTTTTATTCTATCAAATCATTGTTCAGAGATTTTAGATTTTTAAAGATGTATGGCTTAGCTAAGGCTGTGAAAGGCTTATTAACACTGCATGATTTCAAGGATTTCAAATGTAGATTTCTCTTTTTTAAAATTTTAATTGCAGTATAGTTAACATACACTGCTATATTAGTTTCAGGTGTACAATATAGTGATTCAAAAATTCCATACATCACCCCGTGCTCATCATGACAAGTGCACTCCTTAATCCCCATCACCTATTTCACCCACTTCCCATCTGGTAACCATTAATTTGTTCTCTACAGTTAAGAGTCTGTTTTTTGGTTTGTTTCTCTCTCTTTTCCTTTGCTCATTTGTTTTGTTTCTTAAATTCCACATATGAGTGAAATCATACAGTATTTATATTCTTCTGACGGACTTATTTCACTTAGCATTATATCCTCTAGCTCCATCCATGTTGTTGCAAATGACAAGATTTCTTTCAGTTTTATGGCTGAATAATATTCCATTGTATATATATACAACATCTTCTTTATCCATTTATCAGTGGATGCTTAGGGTGCTTCCATGATTTGGCTATTTTAAGTAATGCTGCTATAAACATAGGAGTGCATGTATCCCTTTGAATTAGTGTTTTTGGATTTTTTGGTAGATACCCAGTTGCATGATTACTGGGTCATAGGGTAGTTCTCTTTTTAATTTTTTGAGGAATCTCCATTCTGTTTGCCACAGTGGCTGCACCAGTTTGCATTCCCACCAACAGTGCAAGAGGGTTCCCCTTTCTCTGCATGACTGATTCTTTTTTTTTAAATTATTTATTTACTTATTTGTCAGAGAGAGAGCACAAGCAGGGGAAGCAGGAGAGGGAGAAGCAAGCTCCCTGCTGAACAGTATAGAAAGCCCAGAAATAAACCCACTATTATATAGTTAATTAATCTTTAAGTTTATTCCTAAGTATTTTATTATTTTTGTTATAAATGTAAATGGCATTATTTTCTCAATTTCTCTTTCTGCTGCTTTATTATTAGTGTATGGAAATGCGACAAATTTCTGTACCTCAATTCTGTATCCTGTGACCTTACTGAATTCATTTATCAGGGTTTTTTTTGGTAGAATTTATGGTTTTCTCTATATAGTATTATGTCATCTGCAAATAGTGAAAATTTTACTTCTTCCTTACCAATTTGGATGCCTTTGATTCCTTTTTCTTATCTGATTGCTGTGCTTGGGACTTCCAGTACTATGTTGAATAAAAATGGTAAGAATGGACATCCTTGTCTTATTCCTGACCTAAGGGGAAATGCTCTCAGTTTCTCACCACTGTGTATAATATTAACTGTTGGTTTTTCATATATGGCCTTTTTTATGTTGAGGTATGTTCCCCCTAAACCTACTTTGTTGAGGGTTTCATCATGAATGGATGTTGTACTTTGTCAAATGCTTTTTCTGCATCTACTGAAATGGTTCTTATCCTTTCTCTTATTAATGTGATGTATCGTGTTGGTTGATTTGCAAATGTTGTACCACCCTTGCATCCTGTGAATAAATCCCACTTGAGTGTGGGGAATGATTATTTTAATATATTGTTAGATTGGCTTTGCTAGTATTTTGTTGAGGAATTATGCATGCATGTTCATAAGAGATATTGTCCTGTAGTTCTCTTTTTTTGTAGTGTCTTTTCCTGGTTTTGGTGTCAGGATAATGCCACCTCATGGAATGAATTTGGAAGATTTCCTTCCTCTTCTATTTTTTGAAATAGTTTGAGAAGAATAAGTATTAACTCTTCTTTAAATGTTTGGTAGAATTCATCTGTGAAGCCATCTGGTCCTGGACTTTTGTTTGGTGAGAGTGTTTTCTGTTTTGTTCTGCTTTAAATATTTATGCCTGGGTTTTCCCAGGCAATTTTATTTAATTTTTTTAATTTAAATTTAATTTAGGTAACATATAGTGTATTATTAGTTTCAGGGGTAAATTTTAGTGATTCATCAGTTGCATATAACACCCAGTGCTCATTACATCAAGTGGCCTCGTTAATGCCCATCCCTCAATTACCCCATCCCCCCACCCATTTACCCTCCAGCAACCCTCAGTTTGTCTCCTAGAATTAAGAGTCTCTTATGGTTTGCCTCCCTCTCTGTTTTCATCTTATTTTATTTTTCCTTCCCTTCCCCTATGTTTATCTGTTTTGTTTCTTAAATACCACATATGAGTGAAATCATATGGTATTTGTCTTTCTCTGACTTATTTCACTTAGCATAATACCATCTAGTTCTATCCATGTTGTTACAAAAGGCAAGATTTCATTCTCTTTGATGACTAATACTCCATTGTATATATATACCACATCTTAATCCATTCATTGGTTGATGGACATCTGGGCTCTTTCCATATTTTGGCTATTGTAGACATTGCTGCTATAAACATTGGGATACAAGGGCCTTTTTGAATCACTATGTTTGTATCCTTTGGATAAATACCTAGTAGTGCAATTGTTGGGTCATAGAGTAGTTCTATTTTTAACTTTCTGAGGAACCTCTGTACTATTTTCCAGAGCCCCTTTCATGTAGTGGTCATGAACTCCTTTAGTTTTTATTTGAGAAACTTTTAAATCTCTCCTATTCTGAATGATAACCTTGCTGAATAGGGTACTCTTGGCTGCAGGTTTTTCCTGTTCAGAACTTTGAATATACCATGCCACTCTCTTTTGCCCTGCAAAGTTTCTGCTGAAAAAGTCACTGAGAGCCTTATGGGGTTTCCCTTGTGTGTAACTGTCTTGTCTTGCTGCTTTAAATTTTTTTTCTTTATCACTACTTACTGCCATTTTAATTACCATGTGTCTTAATGTGGACCTCCTTTGGTTGATTTTGTTGGGGGATCTCTGTGTTTCCTGGAGCTGGATATCTGTTTCCTTCCCCAAATTTGGGAAGTTTTCAGTTATTATTTCTTCAAATAGAATTTTTTTTGCTCCCTTTTCTCTCTCTCCTCTTTCTGGGATCCTTATAATGAAAATGTTCTTATGCTTGATGGTGTCACTGGGTTCCCTAAATCTATTCTCATTTTGCATATTTTTTTCTCTTGCTTGCTCAGCTTGATTACTTCTCATTACTCTGTCCTCCAGGTCTCTCAATCTTCTGCTTCATCTAGCCTACTATTTATTCCATCTAGTGTATTTTTAATTTCATTTATTATGTTCTTCTGTGATTGGTTCTTTTTTATCTCTTTGTTAAGGGTCTCACTGATGTCCTCCACTCTTTTTTCAAGTTCAGTGAGTATCTTTACAACCATTACTTTAAATTCTCTCTCAGGCATGTTATTTATCTTCATGTCACTTCGGTATCTTGCTGTGATTTTGTCATGTTCTTTCATTTGGGACACATTCCTCTCCCTTCTCATTTTGTCTCTCTGTGTCTGTTTCTATGTGTTAGGAAAGTAAAGTAATTTATGTCTCCTGTACTTGAGAGTAATGGCCTTATGAAGAAGAGGCCCTATAGTGTTCTTCAGTGCAGTGTCCCCTGTTCTCCAGACCTGGTGCTTCATGAGTGCCTCCTATGTGTGTTGTGTGCACCCTGCTGTCGTGAGCCACTTTTTCCTTCAGTCTCAAAATCTGCAGTGGCTCTCTCTGCTTGTTGTGGGCAGTGTTTGGTCCCTGTGATGTTAGTGGCCCAGTCTGGGGATGCCTTGGGCTTGAGTTGAGTCTGGCCAGGCATTTGTCAGAGATGCTGTAGCACCAAACTGCTGGGTGCATTCCCTGTGTTGTCCCCTGAGAGGCTTTCATTAGTGGGCAGGGCCTGCAGTTGAGACCAGCTGTCTGCCCCCAGCCTATTTTCTGGGGCAGTCTGACTGGTGTGTGTGGTTATCTTTCCTTCTCCCCAGGGCAAGAGTGACTTCAGCATGGGGCTCCTTGCACACTGTCAGGCCTATAGCACCACTGTGGTTGGGCTCCAGCTATGAACATATTGGATGGGATGGATCTGCAATGTGTTGAGGGGGGCAGGGTGGTGGTTAGCAAGTTAGGTCATGAGTGTCTGTGCCACACTTGTTCCCACAGGTGTCCATGTGTTTATGCTGGGGGTGGTGAAGGGAAATGGCACCTGCCAGCTCCTTTGTTCCTGGAAGAGTCTCCCAGTGATCTCTGTCCTTCTGGGACATGCTCTGAGTTGAATAACTACTCTCGCTTCCATATATGCCCCAGGCTTTTTTTTTTTCAAACTACTACTTCTGTGCTGTATCTCTGTGGGGCTGTTGTGCTGTCTCTTTAAGGGTGGGGACTCAGCTTCCTCTTGCCCTCGGAGCTCTCCCAGAGCTGATTCCACTGATTTTTAAAATTCTAGGCTTTAAGTCCCACTGGTTTTAAGAACTCACGAAATTTGGTCCCTCTAGTTTCCAAAGCCAAATATGGGGATTCATCTTCTTGGCAGGGGCTCCCCAGGATGAGGGTCTGTTTTTTTTCCTGGAGAAGTGGTCTCCTGTGGACAGACCCATGGGTTCATTTAACTCCCAACCTTGTCTTTACCCTTCATGCTCTCTTATATGTGGCCTCTTCTCTACATTTAGCTGTGGAGAGTTTGTTCTGCCAGTCTTCGGATTGTTTTCTGGGTTATTTACACTGATGTGAGTATTATCTAGTTGTATCTGTTGGACAAGGTGAGCTTACGGTCCTCTTACTCCACCATCTTCCCCAGAAGTTCTGGGCTCCATCATTTTTGACAATGGTTTACCTTAGTTGGGCTTAAGGAGCTTTTGTTGTTGTTGTTGTTTTTAAGGAAACTTAGCTGAGCTGTTGCCATCAGAACTTGTCACCCGTAAGCAAATGGTCAGGCTGAAAGGATAGTCCAGAGATAACAATGTACTAATGGGGCTATTTAGGCAAGATTGGCCACTAAGATTTGCCAGGTTTCTCATTGCTCAGCAAGTTGCTCCATGTTTGACATCAGGAGTCAGTACTAGTGTATTATTAAGAGGACAAAACCTTAAGACTTTGATTTACGATCTATATGTACATTCAACTGTCTCTTCTGCTTTCCAGAATTTCTGTATTTTTGCCTCTTCATAATTTGCTGTTCCTCATTTGTTGTGGCTATGAAAACAATAAATACACTTGTAAGGATTTAGTCTAAAGTAAATTGGCTCCAGAAAGATTCTTTTGAGTAAACCCTGCAAACTTTACTGTATGGACAGTGACATCTATTCTGACTTCCTTGAGACTTCCCCCCCCCTTTTTCCCTTTATTTTCTTCTTTGTTCTAGATATATGAGATTTCTAGAGAAGTGACCTCTGGATGAATGAGGTGTTATTCATTTGGATTCTGAAGGGGGGGTTCTTATCTTGATTCAACACTTTTACTGTTGGCTTGGGCCCCCTTCTCCTCTGGGGCCAGTGAGGCCCACTGCTAAAAGTCAAAGGTAGCAGTCAGGTAATAGAGGTGTATATATCATCTCAGTTCAACTGTCTAGGTAGACCTGCCTTAAGGGGGTAGTCTCTAGGGGCATCAAGAAGAGGCCTTTTTGTTTTGGTGGTAAATGGGGGTTAAGAAATGTGACATTTTTCCTCTTGAATATAATAAGACCATTTGGAATAGATATTTTCCTGCTAAACTATCTTTGCTCAGGCCCCTTGGGGAATGGCAGAGGGAACTAACATCTGTGAAATATATAGGTCAAGCAGCAAGTAGGCTGGGCAGGCCCAGCAATTCCTTCACAATAGTTGAAGCCCAAGGCTCCTGAGCCTGAGCCAACATGTCTGGGGAAGAAAAAGGGGCTGGCCCAGGGGAGACTGATGAGTGTGTGTGTGTGTGTGTGTATGTTTGTGTGTGTGTGTGTGTGTGCCCAAGATAGTGCAGAATGGGGGGTGGGGAGAAGAGAAAGAGAATCAATTTGTACTATAACTTAGGGCCCCAAAGCTTCCTGGGATTGCATGTTGTTCTTTTTCAAACATTCATTCAGCCATCCTTTTTTCTTCCAAATCTTTTCCCAGCTTCTTTCCTTTCTTTTCTCCCTCACTTCTTCCTTTCCTTCTCAATTCCTCCTTTCATCTCCTCTCCTTCTCTCTCTCCAGGATAGTGAAGGACATCTGGAGAGTTGGAGTGGCCTGATGCTGGAGAAGCATCTTTTTTTAAAAAAAGATTTTATTTATTTATTTTTGCGAGAAGGAGAGAGAGAGAGAGAGAAAACGAGCAAGGGGGAGGGGCAGAGAGAGAAGCAGACTCCCTCCTGAACAGGAGCCCACTGCGGGACTCGATCCCAAGACCCAGGGATCGTGACCTGAGCTGAAGGCAGACTCAACCGACTGAGCCACCCAGGCACCCGAGAAGCATCTTTTAAAAGAGGAGACTCATTTTGCTGCCCTTCTCTACAATTCAGGGATTTCCAATTCATACATTTACATTCTGTTTGTGTCTCTCCTTCCTGTTCATTTTGGGAGGCTGAATGAAAGCACATGAACTGCAACCCTCTCCTCTGATAACCCTGTTTCTCCGCATTTTTCCTTGACTCACTAGGGAGAATCACACATCTTTTTGGATGGAGCACTTGGCTGGAGGCAAAGGACCTGGCTCCTGTTCCCAAGCTCTACTCTATACTTTTGGTGTGACCTTGGGCAAGTTCCTGCTCTCTTTGGGGCCTTAGCTTCCCTTTCAATAAGTATGATAAATGGAAAGGAAAACCTTTGCAGCCTGCACTCAAAAGTGATGCTAATTAGAATACTAGGGCTTCCAAGATCTTCTTAGACCTTGCCCCACCCCCTTCCTTCCTACCTCTCTTCCTCCCAGGAAGCAGTTAGTTAAGTGAAAAGCCACACCTAAGGGTATAGTCTGAGTAGAAGGACTGAGTTATTTTTCACTTCTTAGTGCAAAATATAAAATCACAAAGAGTCCCTAAGCAAGAAGAGGGCAGGGGTAAGGTTCTGAAAGTGTAGGAATTTTATAGGAATAAAAACAAAGTTATCACTCTGACATTTTGCTCAAAGGTCCAGGATGAAGTGTTTGGATTGCTGTTAAACAGGGAGTTTGGCCTAGAAGCAGGCCATTTCCCAGGTGGTGGTTGGGGGTGAGGGAACTGTTGGTCTGAACAGGACATAACTTGGCTGTACTGTGTGGCGATTTGTGAGCCCAGTCCTTCTTTCCTTATGACTGGGCACCTAGGAGCAGGGGTGTGGGTCTGCTTTGGTTTGTCTAACTGTGAAAGAAGTAAGAACAGGAGCCTCTATGAAGGCCTACAGCTGCCTTCCAAGGAATTTCAGTGTATCTGGGAGCACAGAGGCTGAGTCATATTTTGGGAGAGGATTGTGTTTTTATACCCGCAATGCAGGGTGTTGCCATAATATTAATCATTATTATGGTTAAAAACAAATAAACTCATCCTGCAGTTATGACAAATCTGTGTTTTGGCTCTTTCTTGCCCCTGCATTGTCTTTTAGCTTCTGCCTTAGGGAACCAGAGTTTAACTCCATATTTCCAGAATAGGCAACTGCCTTTTTAACATCATTTTTTTGGGATTGCACGCAAAGTACCTAATTAAAAAAAAAATTCCACATCTATTAACTGATATCTACAATTTCATTGTGTCAAAATTCAAATACTCTTTTAAGATAAACTGAAATATAATTAGATACAAAGATTTTAAGTGTACAAGTCAATGAGTTTTGGCAAATGTTTACATCTGTGAAACCCAAACCCCTATCAAAATACAGATCATTACCATCACCCAAAATATTCCTTCTCAGTCAATCCCCAACTCACCCCATAGACAACCATTGTGATTATTTTTTTCTACCATAGATTATTCTGCCTGCCCTTGGAGTGTGTGGATTTTTAAAAAATTTCACAGAAACCCTTATTTATTCAAATGTACAGCCCAGTTCTCTTTATAAAAATCCAGAAAATTTCATTCAAAATATTTGGAATGGAAATACCTATCCTTAAAGGGCATACTATGCTTTCAACATGCATAATTATCACTAAAAATGAATCACATGCATTTTTAGAGTAAAGAATACACCAAAGGTAGGTCTATTCAGAGACTAAGAATAGACACACACCCCCTCCAGCCCCCCCCCCCGCCCCCCCCCCCGGGCTCTCACCCTTACGGAGCCTATGAAAACCAAGGGCTGGGGGCTGCTAGCACACTAGTTTGCCTGAGGTCAAAGCATCTGTTTTCTCTTTCTTCTGGAAACTTTGCAAGGCTCTGTATGCATAATGTACTCATCAAGGAAACTCTGGTTGAATGGGTGACAAAATTAGCACTTATCAAGCACTTATGATATACCAGGCCCTGAACTAGGCAGTCTACATATATGATATCATCTAGCCTTCAAACCTCTGAAGAAATTATCATTATTTAATTTTACGTGTCAAAAAATGGAGACTTCAGGTTAAATAATTTGCTCAAGGTCATAGTGCTGCTTAATAGTGGTCAAATGGAGTGCGAGTGACTTTTCTGTACCTTCCTACACTGAATGTACAGCCACCTGGAGTTAAAGTCCCAATTTCTCAAATTAAGCAATATGAAAAGATGGTTCCACTGCCTAAATGGACCACAAGTAACAAAATTTAGTTTTAGTAAAGAATCTGGTGTACTTGTAGGGAAATTGAATTGTTTATCTCCAAAGAAAAACAACTGAAAATAATGTTGAACTCTCATTAATGGTATACATGCTGAAATGTTTATGGCTGAAATATGCTGATGCCTGCAATTTATTTTTAAATGAGGAAATCAATAATCAAATGAATTAGGATTAAATGTGATTGTGCTGATGATATGTGATAATGTTGGTCAAGCACTTAATGCAATGCCTGGTACACAGTGATTATATTTTTAGCATGGCAGCTACTGTTTTCTGTGTAAGTATAAAAAATTATTAGGGAAGGTATTTAGTGTTAACTGCCATGCTTGTGTCTACTGTGGATTTGTCTTGTAGATGGCCTTGCTGATCAGAGTTATAAGGAGATCTTGTTAAGTTGTGAATAGAGGAAGAGAAGCAAAGAAAGTACACATTCAGGACCTTTTAGGGGGCAGTGGCTCCTTTGACACAGTTTTTGGTGGTTCCAGGACTAACTTGTCTTTTTTTTTTTTAGGTCACTTCATTTCTTTTTTTTTTTTTTTTATAAGATTATTTATTTATTTATTTGACAGAGAAAGACAGCGAGAGAGGGAACACAAGCAGGGGGAGTGGGAGAGGGAGAAGCAGGCTCCCCGCGGAGCAGGGAGCCCGATGTGGGGCTCGATCCCAGGACCCTGGGACCATGACCTGAGCCGAAGGCAGGCGCTTAACAACTGAGCCACCCAGGCACCCCTAGATCACTCCATTTCTGAAAGTCAGTACTTAATGTGATTCCTTTGAGTTTTCTGGTTTATATTCTCCTCCCCTTGAAATAGTTCTTTCTTTAAGATGCCTTGGTTGTACTGTATATGACCAACACAATTTTTAGTATCAGTTTCCACTGTTTTTGGTTTTTACTATTTTGGCAATCACCAGTGTGATGTATTATCCCCAATGGCCAGTCCCCAAGAGTGTTACATCTTATCTATTCTACATTTATCTAAATATTATTTAAGCCTCAAGACCCTTTTGAGTTACACTGCTCTCTCCCCTTTCTGGTCTTTATTGTTCTTTTTTTTTTTTTTTAAGATTTTATTTATTTATTTGAGACAG
>NC_058419.1:65544007-65631905 GCF_002201575.2 Neomonachus schauinslandi
TTCTTTTTTTTTTTTTTTTTTTTAAGATTTTATTTATTTATTTGAGACAGAGAGAATGAGAGAGAGAGAGAGCACATGAGAGGGGGGAGGGTCAGAGGGAGAAGCAGGCTCCCTGCCGAGCCGGGAGCCTGATGCGGGACTCAATCTGGGGACTCCAGGATCATGACCTGAGCCGAAGGCAGTCGCTTAACCAACTGAGCCACCCAGGCGCCCTGGTCTTTATTGTTCTTATCATTTGTAACACACCATTTAGCACATTATTATTTCCTGCTCCTATCACTCAAGTTAGATGATGGTGAACAACTTGAAAGTGGGGCCATATCTTGGAGAAACTTCATAGTTAATATCAATATTTATGCTATTGCTTGTCATATGTATTATTAATTCATATAATTGCCAAAGTATAATATAGGTATTATAAAAATAAGTAGTGGAGGACTATGAATACTCCCCTCCCCCCTTTATTAAGACTAGAAATACAATTTACTAAATTCTCTTAATTTTTTTCTCTACTTGTTTGTTTTGTGCTAAGTGAAATATATTTTTTGGTAAACGATAAATGCAAACAAAGCAGCCCTTTTATGCTACAAACTACATTTGCCTTCAAGCCAGAGAAATATGGAAACTTGCCTACATTAATAAAAAAGAATCACTAGTTTTTATTTTTTATGTTTCTACTTTAAAGTTTATTGAGATTATCCCAGGCAGCATTAAACTTGAGGCTTCCATGTGAAAAACATTCAAATGCTCCTTCCCCCACAGACACAAAACCCCTGTAGCAATAGCCATGACCTGTGTCTATGAAGAGTCCATGGAAAAAACAACAGGTTGATGATTTGTCTGCAGTGCCCCAGCATCAAATGCTCCTTAAGCCTCATTATTTACTTTGGTCTTAATATTAATGGACTTTTACTCTTGTTTCCCGAGAAAAGGAGGTGGGATGAAAGGAGAGACCATGAGGGTCCTGGACATTTGGCCAGGGAGAGATTGTCCTGAAGGGGAGAGAAGGGCATAGATAGGGGATGTTGGGGCACTGCAGACAAATCATCAACCTGTTGTTTTTTCCATGGACTCTTCATAGACACAGGTCATGGCTATTGCTGCAGGGGTTTTGTGACTGTGGGGGAAGGCAAGGGAGGGGTAAAAGGAAGATCACTTAACTTAAATGAACCATTTTCCTAGCATGGATCTCAGGCCCTGGCTCTAGAACAACAGACTCAGGCCTCAAAAAAAGAGAGAGATAACTGTCTGCTTATGTGTTTGGGCCATTTTAGGCTGAGCCCGTGGGCACTGGGCAATTTTTGTGGGTCAGGTCTTGGCTCCAGAGCCCATGGTTCCCACAGAGTTGAGAAAGCTGAACCAGTTTGGGAACTGCTGGGTATCTGAGGGGAAAAGGGAGAGGTGTGAGGGCCTCGACTTAGTGAAAGACATCAATGTTAGGGCAAAGTGTGCCTTTAGATGAACCCATTCTGTCAGGCTAGGACCCCAAATTGACTTTACCCAGTGACCCAGAAACACATTTTGCCTTTTTCTAGAGCCCACCTTATCTTTTTTTTTTTTTTTTAACTGGCTGCTTGGAGTTTATTTTCCACTTACTGCAAGGCATAGAGTTATAGGGTGTCAGGAAGGCTCATATTTGGCTTGGATAGTAAAGAGTAGAGTTCTCTCAACTGCCTTTTTTGGTGTTTTGCTGTCTTGATATAAAAGAACCCAATTGCTTCTGCTTGCTACAGTCTGCCCAATCCACAGGGGAGGGGAAGAGATGGGCTCTGATGAGCCTAACGCCTCCTGAAGCCTGGTGGCTGGTGGTAGCCACTCAGGACTGGGGCCTGGTATTGGCTTTGCCAGGCTGGCCAAAAGGCTGCTTCTTCATGGCTTCCAGAGCCAAGTCACAGGTGATTGTACCACTGGAGGCCTGGGGAGATAGACCCCACCCTATCTTGATTAAATAAAAAAAAACAAAAACAAAAACACAGGCTCAACGCTGCCTTATGTGTCTTTCACCTGAGTTTAGAGGAAAACAGATAAACTAGGGTGGAGAGTCCCCAATTATGGTCTCAACAACTGTCTTTCCTGTCATTCTCCACTGCTATCCTACATCTACCCTCATTTAGTGGCAAAAATGGCACCTCTTCAGAAGCTGTCCTTCACTTCGCTAGTTAGATAGCTCCTTCCAACCCCAGCCAAATCACTGTTTATTGTCATCACAGCACCTATCACTACTTCAAATTGCCATTTGGTTATTTGGTTGTTTATTGCCCCCTCTCCATCCCCCTGTCCCATGTATGTTCCATGAGAGCAGGGACTGGCTGTGTTTGATCTCCTACTGTATATCCCCAGAATCTGGCAGAATTAGGCAGGCCTCTTCTCTGTCTCCTGAACACACCCTGCGTATCTTCACTTTGTACCTTTGCTCAAAGTATTTCCCCTCTCTGGAATGTATTTTTCCCTGTCCACCCAATCTTTCTTATCCTGCAATGCTGGACTCATGTCCCACTTCCTCCAGAAAGGCCTCCCTGATCACTTCAGCCCACAGAGATGTTTTCCTTCTCTGGCTGTTATAGCCTTATTGTCTTTGCTATGTATTTTGCTAATTCTTTCTGTACTGTTATGTGTTCCTTCCCAAATGTTTCCTTTGCATTGGTCTTACCTCTCCAAGTGGATTGTATCCACAATACTTTCCTGCTTTTGATCAGGTCTAGATCTTTCTCACTTCAGGGTAAAATGAACTTGATTGTACTCATTCAGTGATACAGATAATGCATCTGGACACAGTATACAGTTTCTTTGTGTGGTCTAAGGAACATGTGCAGCTCGTTGTTAAATGCAGATTCCCAGGTATTACCTCCACAGATTCAGAATGTGTAGTTTGGGATGGGGCTCTGGAATCTTTGTTTGAAAGAAGATTCTTCTGATATGCAAAGTTTGAGAGCCAGTAATTTAGGGAGTCCCATCTTGGTCCTGGCTCAGCCACTAACTAGCTGCGTGACTTTGGGTGACTCACTTGTCCCCTCCGGGCTTCTCTTTCCTCATTATAGGATGAATGTGACCTTTCAGTTCTAAAAATCAGCAAGTTTATGTTCTGTGAAATCCTGGAAGGTAAATTCCTTCGTTTACGTATCTTAAAATCTCAATTACAGCATATTCAAGTATAGTACCTGAAAGGTAGTAGGTGGTTAATAAACACCAATGAATGAATGAATAGAGAAAGTAGCTGGGAAGCAGGGAAGGGGAAATTTACAACAATCCAGGAACAATAGTGTAGCGGACTACATTACACAAGCCTGAGTTAGAATCCCAGTCTCTGCCAAGTCAATTGATTTCTCCAACTCTCCATTTCCTCATCTGTAAATTGGAGGTGTTAATAGTACCTACTGCATAAGGCCGTTGGAGGATGAAATGACATAATGTCTATAAAAAGCTTAGCATAGTGTCTGGCATATAGTAAACACTTAATACTTTTGTTTTCAATTCGTTCACCCCAAAGAGGAGTAAATGATTGCTTTTCAATGAAGCAGAACCTGAACTTCAACCATATCCCAGACTCCTCAGGTCTTCCGCTTTCCCACTGGCCTGCAAGTTAAAGGGTAAGAACAGTGAATGTTGTGGGAAGCCTATAGAGGCCCTGACTATGAGGGCAGGACCTGGAAACCTGGCTTACCTGACAGCCACAGCTGTAAGGACCTGATTTAGAACTTGGGAGTGGTGGCCTGGGGTCTTGGAGCATGCTATACCTTATCTGTGGACTGGGAAAACCAAAGTGTCCAAGCATCATGATACTTATCATCAGAGGTATGGAGAGAGTATGGGGTTTGGAATGAAAGTATTTGAGTTCAAGTCTTAGTTCTTGCAGGAAGCCTTCCTCAACTTTGTTGTACCCCCACATCCCTATATGGGTCAGGTGCCCCTTCTCTGTGTTTCCACAGTACCTACAATTTCCCTTATCATACTATTAGGCTGTGTCACTACCTCTTGACTGTCATCTATAGTAGACTGAGCTCCTTGAGAATGAGGACACTGTCTTGACATCTCTGTATCCTGGACAAAGCATATTGTCTGAGTAGAGCAAATGTGCAGAAAATGTTTTGGAGCTCAACTCAAATGATTAGCTGATGTACTGTTGAATTTAGCCATTGATTAGCTTTGGGCAAGTCAGTTAACCTCTTTAAGCCTATAAGAGGAAGGTGGATAAACAACTTACCAGGGTGAGAGAGAGAGAGAAAGAGAGAGACAGAGGCAAACCAAGAAACAGCTTCTAACCTATGGAGAACAAACTGATGGTTATTAGAGGTGAGGTGGGGGGGATGGGTGAAATAGGTGATGGAGATTGAAGAGTGCACTTGTCATGAGCATCAGGTAATATATGGAATTGTTGAATCAGTATATTTCACACCTGAAACTAGCATAACATTGTACGTTAACTAACTAGAATTAAAATTAAAACTTTTTTTTTAAAGATTTTATTTATTTATTTGAGAGAGAGAGTGAGAGAGAGAAAGAGCACAAGAGGGGGGAGCGGGAGAGGGAGAAGCAGACTCCCCGCTGAGCAGGGAGCCCGATGCGGGACTCGATCCCGGGACTCCAGGATCATGACCTGAGCCGAAGGCAGTCGCTTAACCAACTGAGCCACCCAGGCGCCCTAAAATTAAAACTTTTAAAAAGAATAACTTATCGTGCAAGAGATGCCTGAGGAGTTCTTTCATCCTAGGTGGAGCTGGTTTTTACCAGTTATTGTGATGAGCACTGGGTGTTGTGTGGAAGTGTTGAATCGCTATATTGTGCACCTGAAACTAATATTACACTGTATGTTAACTAACTGGAATTTAAATAAAAACTTAAAAAAAACCCCACAACTTACCAGGGTTATTATGGGGCCCAAGCACTTTCAGGCTTCTTTCTTGGCCCTTCCCACCCCTTAGCCTTGTTGACCTTTATCTAAACCTATTTACCATCCCTTTAGGACTCTATTTTCCGTTCTCTAGGCTGTTTAATCACCAAATCTGGAAAAGAAATCAATGCTAATGTGTTAATGGGTGTTAATTGTATGATATATTTACATTTCAACAGGGAGCTTTTCCTGCTTCAGGAGGAATGAGTAATGGTAGATTCCAGGTGCTTGGGCAAGGGAGGGCTGGGTTTTGTTGTTGTTAGGGGGCCTTTTAAGCCATTTCTCAAACTGCCCTGGTAGGGAGCCACCTACTTTTTGTCTACAAAGGGCTTGCTGCTGCAGTTTACACTGTTTTCCCATGCAGAAAATGCCTGAGGCCTCTAGGGCCACACTGGGGGATTCTCTCTTTCTTTTTAAGATTTTATTTATTTGAGAGAGAGTGCGAGCTGGAGAGTACAAGGGCTCATGAGCGGGGCGGTGGGGGGGGGGGGGGGGGAGGGGGGGGGGGGGAAACAGACGGAGAGGGATAAGCAGACTCCCCGCTGAGCAGGAAGCCCTATGCAGGGCTTGATCCCAGGACCCCAGGATCATGACCTGAGCCAAAGGCAGGCGCTTAACCGACTGAGCCACCTAGGTGCCCCAGGGGATTCTCTCTTGTGAGGCCTCCAAGAGCACACAGAACCAATCTCTAGCGATTTACCTGTGCCTCCCCTGAGTTTTGAGTCACACTGACTCAAGAGGCCTGATGAGCTCTGTACCAGGCTTGGAGATCAGACCTGGGCTCCAGAAAAGCCATTAGTCTGGAAAGATTATTTCTGCTAATCCCCCTAATCAGCTCCTGAGGCTTTTCACATGCTCACAGAATAGCCTGGGGTCTTCGCTGGGGTCCGGGGTTAAACTCCTTTGGAAAGAGATGTAATTCTTAGTTAAAAGTTCCTCTGGTGCTATTAATGTTGAACAGAAATAGATTTTGTGCCTAAAATATCAATGCCAACAATTTCATGTGTATTGAGGACCAGTAGGGGAAGGTGAGGGGTTTACTGGTTGAGGGTAGTTTGAGTTTGCAGGTATGGGCAGGGCTGGAGTAAGGATGTCCCTGTATGGCCTGTGGGCATGAGTGTGTATTTTGAGTGTGCATGCCCTATATGCATATTCTATGAATTTGTCCTTTTGTTATTTTCAGTATTCTATAGTGCAAGATTTGGCTATGAAAAGAAATTTTTCTTCCTTCCTGCTTTACATGTAAACCACACCTAAGCTTCTTGGAGCATCATTCTTGATTGTGTTGAGATCTGAAATACTGAGGGCATGATATGTTGCCACTCTGGGTCTCAGAGTTTTCTACTCAGAATGTGGAGACCTTGCATAAATTTTGGGAAAGTGATCCAGGAGAGGCTGGACCAGAGGACCTGAACTTGCCAGAGGCTGGTTGTCTTATGGCTGGTATCATAGGGCTTGTCTGCCATTTCTACTCCTCTGCCTCTTGCCCACTTCTCCAGAGGAGGAATGAAGAGGGAAAGAGCTGAACCTCACTTCCCTTCAGTTGGAAAATATCTTGTTTCCCAGCCTTTGTGGGGTTAGTGGCCACTAGGTTGCCCTACACCTCAAACCCTGCCAGGAGCAATGATGAAGACTCCACTCATATGTGTATTGGAATTCCACCCTTTCTCTGTAACGCAGACTCAGATGAATCTATTTCTCTTAATGGGGCTGGCTTAATATGTAAATGTGGATACTAAATGTGTTCATGAGCCAAGAGGTGATTGACAGGTGATTTACTTTCAGTGCAGTGGGATTGTAAGTTAATTCTTTGTTGGGCCAAGGGCACCAGAACAGGGGCTTGGACATCTGTTGGCTGATGGGGTGGGGAGCAGGCTGAGAGGGGCAGAATCTCTTTGGGGATGAGAGTAGAAGTTGCCAAGTGGGAATCTTGAAGGCTAAATCTAGCATTCACATTTTATGTGACTTGAACAGTGTTTTAAAACATTTTGAATTGGTTGCCCACATTTAAAAATTTAGAAACTGAAAATAATAAGATCATATAACACTGGGTAAGGTGCCTACTTGATAACAATTATATTGAGTAGTGTCTGCTACATTTGGACAGGATCTGCACTTTCTAGTTTTCCACACTCCCCCATTTTCTTACTTGTGTGCTTCTCTCATTTAGACTACCTATCTGGCTCCTATAGACCAATTTGTGATCCCTGGACTTTTAACACTCATCATTGTTGGATAGGTCTTATGGGGAGAGTCTGCTGCAGGGGATGGAAGACGAGATGAATAGTAGGGCCTGAAATAATCCAAAAGCCTGAGAGAGGCAGCCTGGGGTCCCCATTGGGCATCCTGTCAGGCAGAGGGATCACAGCAATAGGGAACCTATCCTGTGAAGACCTGGGCAGGAAGCATTGAGGGAAGGGATATTCTAAAGGAGGGCAGAGGAGGATAGAGCCAGATGGTCTGAGGTCAAGTGACCCTGCCATAGTTCTACTTAAACCCTCAATGACTTCCTATTGTTCTTAGGATAAAGGCAAACAGCTTTACAATGGTCAACAAGATGCTGCATGGTTTGGCCTGACAATGTTGAACTTTATCTTGAGCCCTGTGCTTCTAAAAAAATCCTTACCCTAAGACCATCTTGGACCATTATAAGATCTCCACCCTTTCTGAATGACTCAGATATAACCCACTCCAAGTTTTCTCCCTCTTCTTTGATACATTTCTTATTCATGAACACTCTCCCTATTGCAATAGCCTGAATAAAATCATGTCCTTAATTGTGTGTTGAATTTTGTCCTTCATGGTTTTGGCATTGTTGCAAGCATGCTATGAAGGCACACACACGAGTTGTGTCTTTCCATAATGTCGGCTTTATTCAATCATAAAGCAAGGTTAACATAATTATAAAGCAGGTTCAGAATTCCAAACTCAATGACATTTCATTATGTATTTAACCTGGCTTCATATATAGTACACAAAGCAAAGCACAAAACAAAGTCACACAACAAACAAGACACAACGAGGGGTAAGGCGTGAACAACCCTAATGCAAAGTCAGTTAGTCCTTGTGTGTGCAGTTGAGATGAGGCTTTGGTCCAGTCTAGGTCAGCTTTCGGCAGGTGCTGCTTATTATGTTTAAGCAGTGGAGAATCTCTGTTATGTCCAGAGATCAATCGGGCAGAGTCTTTGGTGGCATTTGACTTTTTGATGTGGTCAGATGTGAAAGGGTCAGCATCTGGAGAGTCTGACAGTTTGCTGCAAAAATTCTCGCTTTTTAAAGGAGTTTAATCAGTCTTGGGCCTTTTCAGAACCCCCCTGGTTCTGCTGCTTGTCCGTTCAGGGTGTTATCAGCCTGTGCTGGTTTTGGCAATATTTGGTCTTAGTTCCAATGCCCTTGGCTGCTTACATCACTGCTTGACATAAGTCACTGCTTGACGTGAGTGACTCCATCTTGTTCTCTACTCGGGATCAGACCTCACCTTCAGATCCATATTTATTACACCGAGGTAACAAGGCCTCTCAAAACCCTTTGTGTTCCTCTTCTGACCTGTGATCTGTGGACGCAACAGTGAGTCCAGCTCCAGAGTCTATGTTCCAGACTCTTGTCCACTGCTAGAACTGTAAGGATTTGATTATTTTTGAGTACTTGCTTGATTTCTGGTGCTGGCTTCTTTTGGTTTCATGACCTGACCATTCAGTGATCTCTGTTAAATAGAGTCATGGTTTGTGGACATCTTGTCTCTGTTGGGTGAAAGAAGACAGTATCTGATCAGTCTTTTCTGTCTATTTTGAGCTCAGATCAATTAAGAATTCCATGCCCATCAGGAAGAGAACAGCTCTTTGATATGGATCGTGAGTTTTTAAATTCTGTGTTTACATTTGACTCATACTTAAATTTTAGAATTAAAGCTACAAGCTGTCTTTCTGTCTGTATGTTTATATATAATTCAGAAAGACCTCTATCTTTCATTGTGTGAGTATGTAATATTTTTCTACCTTTGGATGGTATTACCAAATTAGATTATAAAATCTTCTAAAAGGAGCTCTATTCTGATTGGCTTAGAAATAAGTAAGTGCTTGTATAAATTGAATGTTCTTAAAATTCCCAGAAATTAAGAAAATTGCATTGTATTAGATACTTATAATGTGCTAAACAAAAGTGTTCTTATGGAAACCAATTCAAATATTTTAAGAATTCAAGTTCACATAATTTAGAAAAATCTAGCAAATGACAGTAGTTTAATATTTTCATTTAATAAAACAACCATGCTTTTTTTGATTTATCAGTGTTGAATATACTATAAGCATACATTTTAATTCTACTTGGGTATGTTCTTCCTAAATTTATACAAGTTTACTGATCAAATGAGTTAGCAATACTTCTACTAAATGTTTAAGATTATGAAAAATGTAAATTTGTGTTTAACCACAGAAAATCATTAATTTCAAGAATAATTATGTTTTGTAGCATGTCAGCTTGAAGATAATTTCCAAAATATTTAGGTAACTTAAAACCTTTGAGTGATACTAAACTGAGTTGATTAATGGATATTCATTATATGTCTTAGATAATTTCCAAGATAGAATACTGAAACATTAATTATTAAGCATAATTTTGTTTATATACTTTGCATCTCATTTTTATGTGCTACAGAGGCTATATATATAGTTAGGTCTGTTAATCAATGTGTTCATTTTTACCATTTTAAAAAGTTGTACTCTAAAGGTTGTATACAGATATAGAAAGTTGTAGAAGGCTTGTGGAAAGAGAGTTTAATTTGTTGTGTTCAAAGCTGGTTAAGGCTTGATGTGCTTATTTATAAGATTTTCAAAAAGCTTTAGTATCAACTATTATACTGATGCAAAACTAGAACTGGATTTTTTTTCTCTGTTAAAATGACAAATTTTTCTTGGATTATTGGTCTGCTCTTAATAAGAGCTTGTAAAAGGTTATTCTTTACTTTCTGTGTCATTTGCTTAGAAGACAAAGTTTCAGTGTCTTGCTAGAATAACCTTCTATGGTTTATGTTGACTTTACATCCTTGATTATTTAAGAAAAGAAAGTCTTCTTACTTAGAAAAGAGCTATGATTCTTTATAATCATGTTATCTCTTATCTGTACTTTTCAAATCTTGTATTGTTAAATTGGTCAAATAGACAGTCAAGTATTGTTTTTCAGTAATCCATGAGCCTATCTTAATCAAGTGTTCAAATATCTTGACAAATTTTGATATTTTGGCTTCTCCAAATCTAATCCTAAATATCTTTTGCACTTACAACTGTCTTTCAGATTTCCCAGAGGGCTTGTGGAAAATTAAAAACAAAAAAATAACTTGTTCTTTTACCTTGTAAAAATAGAACTGCTAGAGATAATTGGGTTTATTTGATATATTACTCTTGAAGAGTTGCATGGGTAGAGTGATTAAAGGAGGGGAGATTCTCAGCCTTTCTTAGGTTAAAGTGGTATAGGTAAAATGTTATTGATATAAATATTTCATAAATTGTTTTCTGTATGGGAAGTTCCCAGAGAATTGTCAATGCCCTCACTGTCCATGAAATGTTTCTTTTTGTCAGAGTCCTAGTGTTGCTTTGCCAGATAATAGAACTCAAAGATAGTATTATCAGTCATAATGTCATAATTTCAGTTATTTTTTTAAATGTTACCTCGGTCACAACTTTGCTTATTTAGTTTGAATCTAGCTTCTTCTAAGCCAGTGGGTTTTTAAAACGTTTTATTTATTTATGAGAGAGAGGAGGAGGAGAGGGAGAGGGACAAGCAGACTCTGTGTTGAACATGGAGCCCAACTCAGGGCTCGATCCCACTACCCATGAGATCATGACGTGAGCAGAAACCAACAGCTGGACTCTGAACCGATTGAGCCATCCAGGCACCCCTTTAGTGGTTTTTTTTTTTTTAATTGAACTATAGTTGAAACACAATGTTACATTAGTTTCAGGTGTACAACATAATGATTTGACAACTCTGTATGTTGTGCTATGCTTGTCACAAATGTAGCTACCATCTGTCACCATACGACGCTACTACAATACCATAGACTATATTTTCTATGCTGTGCCTTTCATCTCTGTGACTTATTCATTCCATAACTGGAAGCCTGTACCTCCCATTCCCCTTCACCCATTTTGGCCATCCCCCCACCTCCTCCCCTCGGGCAACCACCAGTTTGTTCTCTGTATTTATGGATCTGCTTCTGCTTCTGTTTGTTTGTTCATTTGTTTTGTTTTTTGGATTCCACATATAAGTGAAATGATATGGTATTTGTCTTTCTCTGTCTGACTTATTTCACTTAGCATAATGCCCTCTAGGTCCATCCATGTTGTTACAAATGTAAGCCGGGGGTTTTTAATTGGGGTATTCACATCACTTTCATATGGAGTTTGATTAATATACAATGTTCAGGACCTACTTTAAACTTGTAGAAGCTCTTTAGTTGATATTCACTTTTTTAAAAAGATTTATTTACTTGAGAGAGAGAGAGAGAGAGGGAGGGAGGGGGAAGGGCAGTGAGAAAGGGAGAGAGAATCTCCAGCAGACTCCCCACTGAGCGAGAAGCCCAATGCGGAGTTCCATCTCACAACCCTGAGATCATGACCTGAGCTGAAACCAAGAGTCGGACGCTTAACTGACTGAGCCACCCAGGCTCCCCTTTAGTTGATATTCTTGATATATTCTTGATACAGTCTAATGATTGCTTAACATGTTCATGACATGTTACATTAGGATTATTATGTTATACGTAAGGTTTTTTCCTTTGGAAAGATTATGTTAATCCATTCTTATAAATTAGATGTAATATTTACTCTTCTTTAAAATAGGTTAATTATTATGTTTGTAGATATTTTGTTTAAAACTTTATTTTGAATTGACTTTATTGTCTTATTTTGACAGTTATTTTATTTATGTAATGAACTCTCATCAGATCTCTCACTTTTGAAAATGATCAATAGTAAGTTAATCATAGCTATTGTCTTTCATCATCTACAGATAGTTTTTTATGTTTTGATTTGATGCTCCCTTGAAAGCATTGCAATTAGCTATAGGCCAGAGTGCTCAATCTTCCAAAAAAGGGCTCAAAGTTCCTTTGAAAAGGACTATGTCAAGTACTATTGGGTATAGGGTTCTGATGGCATCATTTAGACAACTTTGAGACTATACCAATGAACCAAGTTTGGATTTTCAGAACTCTAATTAAGAAACAGATGGGTCCATGAGATCACTAGGCCAAAACTATATAGAAAAAGGACTAATTATATAGACCTGAATGAACTGATGAAGGATGATTGTGGGTTTTGTTTGGAGTATTGCTAATGTTTTAATGTTTTATTTTCTTGGTATGTAAGGAACCCTGTTCTCTTTTGTCTTAAGTCATCTATAACTCATGACAACTTAGTAGACTATGCTTTCATAAATAGAAAGGAAATATTTATAAATGATATCTTATTCTTCCTGTTTAATCACTCCAGAATTCTGAAACTTTTATTGAGTATTTTAATTTTCATGGCAATATGATTATTTATATAGGTTCAATAAGAATTTGTTGTCTTTCTCACATTTTTACAAAGAAGACAAAGAGATGGCTAACAGACATATGAAAAGATGCTCAACATCACTCATTATCAGGGAAATACAAATCAAAGATATCACCTCACACTGGTCAGAATGGCTAAAATTAACAACAAAGGAAAGAATAGGTGTTGACGAGGATGTGGAGAAAGGGGAAATCCTCTGACACTGTTGGTGGGAATGCACCAGCAGCCACTCTGGAAAACAGTATGGAGGTTCCTCAAAAAGTGAAAAATAGGGCGTGTGGGTGGCTCAGATGGTTAAGCGTCTGCCTTCGGCTCAGGTCATGATCCCAGGGTCCTGGGATCGAGTCCCGCATCTGGCTCTCTGCTCCTTGGGAGCCTGCTTCTCCCTCTGCCTCTCTCTCTCTCATGAATAAATAAATAAAATCTTTCAAAAAAAAAGTGAAAAATAGAACCACCCTATGATCCAGTAACTGCAGTACTAGCTATTTACCCAAAGAATACAAAATACTGATTCGAAGGGATACATGAACCTCGATGTTTCTTATAATATTTATTTATTTGTTTTAGAGAGACAGCATGAGTGGGAGGGGAAGAGGGAGGGGAGAGAGCATCTCAAGCAGACTACATGCTGAGCATGGAGCTCCACATGGGGCTTGATCTCATGACCCTGAGATCATGACCCCAGCCAAAACCAAGAGCCAGCCACTTAACTGACTGCATCACCCAGGCACCCCCATGAGCCCTGATGTTTACAGTAGCATTATCAACAATAGTCAAAATTATGGAAACAGCCCAGATGTCCACTGGCTGATGGATAAAGAAGATGTTATACACACACACGTGCACACACACACACAGTGAAATATTACTCAGCCATCAAAAAATGAAATCTTGCCATTTGCAATGATGTGGTTGGAGCTACAGAGTATTATGCTAAGTGAAATAAGTCAGTCAGAGAAAGACACATTCCATATGATTTCATTCATATGTAGAATTTAAGAAACAAAACAGATGACAAAACAGGGGAGAAAAAATAGAGGCAAACCAGGAAACAGTCTCTTAACTATAGAGAACAAACTGAGGGTTACTGAAGGGGAGGTGAGCAGGGAGGATGGGTTAAATAAGTGATGGGTATTTAGGAGGGCACTTGTTATGATGAGCACTGGGTGTTGTATGTAAGTGATGAATCACTAAATTCTATACCTGAAACTAATATTACACTGTATGTTAACTAACTGGAATTTAAATAAAAATTTGGAAAAAAAGAATTTGTTGTCCTTGTTAACAGGACATAATTGGAAACACTGGTTATGCAGCTAAGGCCTTGCCAGGTGTCATATTTGAAAATGATGCTTATTGAATCAGATCCGACCAGATGCTTTTCAGGAATTAGATTGACTTTATGGAGCCAATGCTTACACAGCCCTCTTGGGAAAACTTGCCTGGTACCTGGTTTACAGGGTTCCCAGTCTTCCAGATGAGTAAGGAAAGTTGCTTCTAGGCAGGTCAGGAACCCTAGGATATCTTGGGAAACTTGAAAAGAGCAGAGATTGTCCGGATTTATAGGTAGTAAGGTGAAATCTGATGGTGAGTTCTTGATTTGGCTTCCCAGCCTCAGGAGCTTTCAAAAATCTAATCTGAGATTCTATATGAAAACTTCCAGCAAAGTAAACTTAAGAAGGCCTATAATTATTTATTTTTATTCTTGCTGCAGCTATGTAAATAATTAGGTCAAATCTAATGAGACCAGCCTGTTTGTGTGATCAAGAATAATCCTTCTTTGAGATTCTCTTTCATCCAAAGGGGGAGATGGTAGAGATAAATTTTATGTTTCAATAGAAAACTATAGAACATCTTTATAGTCCTGTTCATTGTCTTTGAGCTACTTTGCATCTCTTTGTAAAGTGCAAGCAACTGATGGGTATATAAACTCTGTCTTGTCTGGTGGAGATTTAATGGACTTCCTCCCCAACTATGGAAAAGCAATTTTTATACCTATCTGCAAATTGGACTAGATCCTGTTACTTTGCCCAAATTGCTAATCCTTACCATATTTTCACGTCTTCCAGTTTCCTTCAGTGTCTTACTATAACCCTGCAAATTAACTTTCCAATTTTTCTCCCTCCTCTTGACTTGCATGGAGAACTAAAACCTGATGGCCTAGACTCCTATCCGTACTGTAGCTTGCCTTGTAGCTTGCCCTTTTCTCTAGCTTCCAAAACAGTTGTGAAAGCTAAAGCTTAATGACTTGATACAAACTTGGAAGAACACATCACTGCAGCAGACCATGCATCAATCAGTTTTCTCCTTAGACAAGCTGCTGCCTGGACCACTAGGAAGTTGAGTGAAATGTTGGGGTCATGTATGTTGTTCTACGAGAAGTAACCAAGACAGTGGGCAACATCACCAAGAGTAGTAACATCCTAGTTTCAAAAAACTCAAGTGGTGCTACATAACCAAGAATTTCCCTCACTGACTTCTTGGAATCTACCAAGCTGGTTACCCTCAGGGTTCAGCTCCTGCCTCTTTACTTTTATGTAACTTTTTATATTAATATTTTTCTATTTTACTTTATACATCCCTCTTTCAGAATGCCTAATCTTTAGGACCCTAAAGCAGCTAATCTTTGCCACCACTTCTCAACAGATGGTTTAATGGTTTTGCAGAACAATGCCAACAAGAGTCTTTGAGAGACTATTTCTCAGACTCTGCTGTACCCCACTTAAGAGGTTTGTGGTTGCCTCTGAGTTGTTCAGGGATGAATAATATTTATTTATCTTGAACAAAATGGGGAACTGATGATGTTGAATTTTATCTGAGCCCTGTGCTCCCGGAAAGCAATGATGAATAAGAAATCTTCCATCCTTTTAAGACCCACCTCCACCCTTCCTCAGGGACTTCTTTGTTTTATAAAAACCTTGTGTTTCCTTCATTTTTTGGAAATGTTTCTCATTAAAGAACACGTTCCCTATTGTAATAGCATGATTAAAATCATCTTAGGGAAGGCTGGGTGGCTCAGTTAGTTAAGCGTCTGCCTTTGACTCAGGTCATGATCCCAGGATCCTGGGATGGAGTCCCGCGTTGGGCTCCCTGCTCATTTTTGGGGGGGGGGTCTGCTTCTCCCTCTCCCTCTGCCCAGCCCACTCGTGCTCTCTCTCTCTCTCAAATAAATAAATAAATAATCTTAAAAAATCATCTCCTTAATTATCCAGTGCATTTTGTCTTTTACGAGCTCCTACCTTTCTCTCCAGCTTTATCACCTAACATTTTTTCCCCTGTTCATTACACGCAAACCATACTGGTGTTTTTGTCCCTAGAGCACACATAACTTATCTCTGCCTTAGAGACTGTGCACATGCTCTTTCCTATGCTGGAGTCTTCTTTTTCACCTTTCCCTCTAATCCAGCTTAGCTCAAATGTGCCAAGGTAGGTTTAGATGTCCCCTCTCCCCCATTATTCTCTCTCATAGTATAGTTGATCTTCATTATTTGTAGGTTCTTTATTTGGAAATTTGCCTACTCAATACAATTTGTTTGTAACCTCAAAATCAATACTCATGGCAGGGTTCTGGTTCAAGATTGCTGTGTAGGAAGATCCTGAACTCACCTCCCATGGACACACTGAGTTGATAGCTACATATGGAACAATTTCCTCTCAAAAATCCTAATGTCTGGCTGAGTGATGACTACACATCGGGCAAATGAGAAGAAAACCATATCAAAGTGGGTAGGAGATGCTGGGACACAACCTTGCCATAAATCCCACCCTTAGCAGAACAATGCACAACTGGGAGGGAACTCAAAACCCAGAACTTCTCCCTGAGGAGTAAAGGGCTCAAATTGCATATTGGGCCCCTCACCTTTTAAGGTGTGCACTTGAGAGATGAACCCCCAAACATTTAATTTTGTTTTTTTAATTTTAATTTTTAAAATTTTAATTTAATTAATTAATTTATTTTTATTTAAATTCAATTAGCCAACATATAGTACATCATTAGTTTCAGATCTAGTGTTCAATGATTCATGAGTTGCATATAACACCCAGTGCTCATCACATCACGTGCCCTCCTTACCAATGGGGCTTGTGTACCAAGACCTACAAGATGGTAGCTATCTGAGAAATGTTTCTTAAAGTTTGTACAGTCAGATTCACTTGCCCCAGGGCCCAGCTCAGAGGCAACAGATTGTGCCCGGACTTAAAGTGAAGGAGGCTCACCTGCTTATATTAAAACTGACCTGAGGGGTAGGCATCTAATTTAACACAAACATCTAGGAGTTTGCTAGAATACTCTCCAAGGAATGGAGACTGGTGTGTACCATCTTTGCACTCTCCCTTTGCCATGCTCCCTTTACACATGTCTGGTGCCTTGATTTTTGTGGCTGCTTCCCAGGAGATACCTCTTGATTATCTGGCTCTGGTGGCTAGGGGAGCTTGTGTTCCTAGTCACATTGGACTGTAATAATCAATGCCATTCAGAAAGGAACTCATACCCCTCTCTAGTGCCCCAGTTTTTGTGACTGCTGCCAGGGGACACCTATACATTGCTTGGCTTTGGTGGCCAGTGGGGCTAATGTCTGTGGGTCCCACAGGACTGTAACCACCCCCAAGGCACTGCACAGAGAGCAGACTGAGGCACACCCCCAGTCTTTCTGAGAAGAAGGCCACTTTGCTTGTCCTGGAGCTTCAGACTGAGGGGGAATCTTCAGGCATACATTTAGTGACCTATAGAACAGCTCTCAAGGAATGCAGGCTGTGGAAGCCATCTTGGCACTGTTCTTCTGCCTTGCTCTGGCTTGCTGGTATCTCCCAGAAACAAGCTTATACCCTCACCTGGATCTCCAAGTTTCATGATTGCCACCCAGGGAGACCTCAAAATTGCCTAGTCTGGTGGACAGAAGGTCTTACACTTGCAGCACCTCAGGACAGCATATACTTGCAAATGTTTAAAAGCTGCTGCCTAAGGGTCAGGCTTCCTGTCAGTCTGAATCTAGGTGCTGAGGTCCTCTCCCTTAGGACACTGACAGGTCTTGGCTCATCCTCAACTACTGAGAGCTATTAAAAACATAATAGGCTGCTTGGACAAGCACAGATCAAGAGCTGGGATAGGGCTGAAAGAAAAGGTTCATCTCTTATACAAGGTTACTCCTTCAAAACTGGGAAGGGTGGTTGTTTCATTTGCTATAGAGAAACCAACAGAGAGTCAAGCAAAATGAAGAAACAAAAGAATATGTTTCAAATGAGAAAACAAGATAAAACTGCAGGAAAGAATATTAATGAAATGGAAATAAGTAATTTACATGATAAAGAGTTCAAAGTAATGGTCATAAAGATGATCACTGAACTGGGGAGAAGAATGGATGAATACAGTTAGAATTTCAACAAAGAGATGGAAAATATAAGAAGGTACCAAACAGAAGTCTCAAAGCTGAAGAATAAAATTAACTGAACTGAAAATACACTAGAGGGCTTCAGCAGCAGATTAGAAGAAACAAAGAAAAAAAATCATTCAACATAAAGACAAGGCAGTAGAACTCACCCAATCAGAGTAGGAAAAAAAAGAATGAAAAAAGTGAAGATAACTTAAGGGACTTATGGGACAACATCAAACAGACTAACATTCTCATTATTAGGGTCCTAGAAGGAGAAGAGAGAGAGACAGGGAAAGAAATCTTGCAGAAATAATGGTTGAAAATTTCTCTAACTTGGGGAAGGGAATAGACATCCATCCTAGAAGCCCAGAGAGTTCCACATAAGATGAACTCAAAGAGACCCACATGAAGACATAATTAAAATGTCAAAACTTAAAGAGAAGGAAATAATCTTAAAAGCAACAAAAGAAAAACAACTTGTTATGTACAGGGAACCACCCATAAAACTCTCAGCAGATTTTCAGCACAAACTTTGCAAGCCAGAAGGGAGTGACACAATATATTCAAAGTACTGAAAGAGGGATGCCTGGCTGGCTCAGTCAGTAGAGCATGCAACTCTTGATCTCGGGGTAGTGAGTTCAAGTCCCATGTTGGGCATAGAGCTTACTTAAAAAAAAGTGCTGGGGAAAAAAAAAAAAACAACCTTTTAACTAAAGATACCTTACCTGGCAAAGTTATTATTCAGAACTGAAGGAGAGATAAAACATTTTCCAGACAAGCAAAAGTTAAAGGAGTTCACCACCACTAAACTGGCCTTACAAGAAATGTTAAAGGGACTTCTTTAAGCTGAAAAGACAATATGTATGAAAGAATAAATCTCACTGAAGAAGTAATTACATAATAAAAGTAGTGGATTACTTATAAAGCTAATATGAAGATTAAAAGACAAAAGTAGTAAAAATAACTGTGATAACAACATATTAGTTAAGGAACACACAAGATAAAAAGATGTAAAATGTGACATCAAAAACATAAAACATTGTTGGGGGGGAGAGTAAAAAATGATGAGCTTTAGAATGGGATCAAATGTAAGTTGTTATTAACTTAAAATAGACTGTTACGGATATGTTATTATACATAAGCCACATGGTAACCACAAAGCAAAAACCTATAGAAGATACACAAAATTTAAAGAAAGGGGATTATAAGCATACCACTAAAGAAAGTCATTAAAACCACAAAGGAAGAGAGAAAGTAAAAAAGAAAGGAACAGAGAAAAACTACAAAACAGCTAGAAACTAACAAAATGGCAATAGGCATGTTCCTATCAATAATTATTTTAAATGTAAATGGACTAAATTCTCTGATCAAAAGACGTAGGGTGGCTGAATGGATAAAAATAAACATCATCTATAAGCTGCCTACAAGAGACTCACTTTAGATATAAGGACACACAGACACTGAAAGTGAAGTGATGGAAGAAAATACCCCATGCAAATAGAAACCAAAAGAAAGCTGGAATAGCTATACTTACATCAGAAAAAGGGGACTTTAAAACAAAAACTATAATAGGACAAAGGAAAGTGTTACAAAATTATAAAGGGGTCAATCCAACAAGAGGATATAACATTTGCAGGTATTTATGATACAAAAGAGCACCTAAATATATAAAGCAAATATTAATAGATATAAAGGGAAAAATAGAGAGCAATACAATAATAGTAGGGCTCTTTAATATCCCACTTACATCAATGGACAGATCACCCAGACAGAATATCAGTAAGGAAACATCAGCCTTAAACAACATGTTAAACCAGATGAACTTAACAGATATTTATAGAACATTCCATCCAAGAGCAACAGAATACACATTCCCCTGAAGTGCACATGGGACATTTTCCAAGACAGATTATATGTTAGACCATAAAACAAGCATTAATAAATTTGAGGATTGAAATCATATGAGGTATCTTTTCCAACCACAGTGGTATGAAACTAGAAATTAATTATATGAAAAAAACCTGGAAAATTCCTAAATATGTGGAGATTAAACAAAATGCTACTGAACAACCATAGGTCAAAGAAAAAATTAAAAAAATAAAAAAATACCTTGAGACAAATGAAAAATGGATGTAACATACCAAAATTTATAGGATGTAACAAAAGCAGTCCTGAGGGAAGTTCATAGGAATGGAAGCCTACTTCAAGAAACAAGAAAAGTCTGAAAAAAAAAAAAAAAAACACCCAAGTATTTTACACCTCAAGGAACTAGAAAAAGAAGAACAAGAGAAGTTCAAAGTTAGTAGAAGGAAGGAAATAACAAAGATCAGAGCGGAAATAAATAACATAGAGACTAAACAAAACAAAACAAAACAAAACAAAAAACCAACCAATAGAAAATTCAATGACTTTATCACCAAGCTAATGAATCACTGAACATTTTTTTAAATTTAATTTAATTTAATTTTATTATGTTATGTTAGTCACCATACAATACATCATTAGTTTTTGATGTAGTGATCCATGATTCATTGTTTTTGTATAACACCCAGTGCTCCATGCAGTACGTGCCCTCCTTAATACCCATCATCAGGCTAGCCCATCCCTCCACCCCCCTCCCCTCTAGAACCCTCAGTTTGTTTCTCAGAGTCCATCGTCTCTCATGGTTCGTCTCTCCCTCCTATTTCCCACCCTTCATCTTTCCCTTCCTTCTCTGAATGTCCTCCATGCTATTCCTTATGTTCCACAAGTGAAACCATATGATAATTGACTTTCTCTGCTTGACTTATTTCACTTAGCATAAACTCCTCTAGTCCCATTCATGTTGATGTAAAAGTTGAGTATTCATCCTTTCTGCTGGCTCAGTAATATTCCATTGTATATCTGGACCACATCTTTTTTATCCATTCACCTTTTGAAGGGCATCTTGGCTCTTTCCACAGTTTGGCTATTGTGGACATTGTTGCTATGAACATTGGGGTGCATATGGTCCTTCTTTTCACTACATCTGTGTCTTTGGGTTAAATACCCAGTAGTGCAATTGCTGGTTCATAGGTAAATACCCAGTAGTGCAATTGCTGGTTCATTGTTTTCCAAAGTGGCTGTACCAACTTGCATTCCCACCAACAGTGTAAGAGGGTTCCCCTTTCTCCACAACCTCTCCAACATTTGTTGTTTCTTGCCTTGTCCATTTTTGCCATTCTAACTGGTGTAAGGTGGTATCTCAATGTGGTTTTGATTTGAATTTCCTTGATGGCTAATGATGATGAACATTTTTGCATGTGTCTGTTAGCCATTTATATGTCTTCTTTGGAGAAGTGTCTGTTCATGTCTTCTGCCCATTTTTTGACTTGATTATTTGTTTTTTGGGTGTTGAGTTTGAGAAGTTCTTTATAGAGCTTGGAAATCAGGACTTTGTCTGTAGTGTCATTTGCAAATATCTTCTCCCATTATCTGGGCTGCCTCTTTGTTTGGTTGACTGTTTCCTTTGCTGTGCAGAAGCTTTTTATCTTGATGAAGTCCCAAAAGTTCATATTTGCTTTTGTTTCACTAGCCTTTGGAGATGTATCTTCAAAGAAGTTGCTGTGGCTGACGTCGAAGAGGTTACTGCTTGTGTTCTCCTCTAGGATTTTGATGGGCTCCTGTCTCACATTGAGGTCTTTCATCCATTTTGAGTTTATCTTTGTGTATGGTGTTAGAGAATGGTCGAGTTTCATTCTTCTGCATGTGGCTGTCCATCTTTCCCAGCACCATTTATTGAAGACACTGTCTTTTTTCCATTGCATGTTTTTTCCTGCTTTGTCAAAGATTATTTGACCATAGAGTTGAGGGTCCATATCTGGGTTCTCTATTCTGTTCCATTGGTCTATATGTCTGTTTTTGTGCCAGTACCATGCTGTCTTGGTGATCACAGCTTTGTAATATAGCTTGAAATCTGACAATGTGATGCCCCCAGCTTTGTTTTTCTTTTTCCACATTTCCTTGGTGATTCGGGGTCTTTTCTGATTCCATACAAATTTTAGGATTGTTTGTTCCAGCACTTTGAAAAAAGTCATTGGAATTTTGATTGGGATGGCGTTGAAGGTATAGATTGCTCTGGGTAGCATAGACATTTTAACAATGTTTATTCTTCTGATCCATGAGCATGGAATGGTTTTCCATCTTTTTGTGACTTCTTCAATTTCTTTCATGAGTATCCTGTAGTTCTTAGAGTATAGAGCCTTTACCTCTTTGGTTAGGTTTATTCTGAGGTATCTTATGGTTTTTGGTGCTATTGTAAATGGAATAGTTTCTCTAATTTCTCTTTCTACACTTGCATTGTTAGTGTATAAGAAAGCAACTGATTTCTGTGCATTGATTTTGTATCCTGCCACATTACTGAATTGCTGTATGAGTTCTAGTAATTTGGGGGTGGAGTCTTTGGATTTTCCACATAACATATCATGTCATCTGTGAAGAGAGAGAGTTTGACTTCCTCTTTGCCAATTTGAATACCTTTTATTTCTTTTTGTTGTCTCATTGCTGTTGCTAAGACTTCTAGTACTATGTTGAACAACGGTGGTGAGAGTGGGCACCCTTGACGTGTTCCTGATCTTAAGGGAAAGGCTCTCAGCTTTTCCCCATTAAAGATGATATTCGCTGTGGTTTTTTTCATAGATGGATTTTATGAACTTGAGGAATGTTCCCTCTATCCCTATACTCTGAAGAGTTTTAATCAGGAAAGGACGTTGTATTTTGTCAAATGCTTTTTCTGCATCAATTGAGAGGACCATATGGTTTTTCTCTCTCATCTTATTAACGTGTTCTATCACACTGACTGATTTGCGAATGTTGAACCACCCTTGCATCCCGGGGATAAGTCCCACTTGGTCGTGGTGGATGATCCTTTTAATGTATTGTTGGATCCTATTAGCTAGGATTTTTTTTTTTTTGAGAATTTTGGAATCCATATTCATCAATGATATCGGTCTGAAATTCTCCTTTTTGATGGGGTCTTTGCCTGGTTTGGGGATGAAGGTAATGCTGGCTTCATAGAATGTGTCTGGAAGCTTTCCTTCTGTTTCTATTTTTTGAAACAGCTTCAGGAGAATAGGTATTATTTTTTCTTTGAATGTTTGGTAGAATTCCCCAGAGAATCCATCAGGCCCTGGACTCTTGTTTTTTGGGAGGTTTTTGATCACTGCTTCAATCTCGTTACTGGTTATTGGCCTACTCAGGCTGTCAATTTCTTACTGTTTCAGTCTTGGGAGTCTATAGGTTTCCAGGAAGGCATCCATTTCTTCCAGGTTGCTTAATTTATTGGCATAGACTTGTTGATAATAATTTCTAATAATTGTTTCTATTTCCTTGGTTTTAGTCGTGATCTCTCCCCTTTCATTCATAATTTTATTAATTTGGGTCCTTTCTTTTTTCTTTTGGGTAAGTCTGGCCAGTGGTTTATCGATCTTATTAATTCTATCAAAGAACCAGCTTCTAGTTTCGTGATCTGATCTACTGTGTTTCTGGTTTCTAATTCATTGATCTCTGCTCTAATCTTAATTTTTTCTCTTCTAATGTGTGGCTTAGTCATTGTTTGTTGCTTTTTCTCTAGTTCTTTAAGGTGTAAATTAGTTGGTGAATTCGGGATTTTTCTATTTTTTTGAGTGAGGCTTGGATGGCTATGTATTTCCCCCTTAGGACTGCCTTTGGAGTATCCCATAGGTTTTGGACCGATGTGTTTTCGTTCTCATTGGTTTCCATGAAATGTTTAAGTTCTTCTTCGATTTCCTGGTTGACCCAAATATTGCTTTTTAAAAAAAGATTTTATTTATTTATTCATGAGAGAGAGAGAGAGAGAGAGAGGGAGAGGCAGAGGCAGAGGGAGAAGCAGGCTCCCTGTGGAGCAGGGAGCCTGATGTGGGACTCGATCCCAGGACCCTGGGATCATGACCTGAGCCGAAGGCAGATGCTTAATGACTGAGCCACCCAGGTGCCCCTGACCCAAACATTCTTTTTTTTTTTTTTTTTTAAGATTTTATTTATTTATTTGAGACAGAGAGAATGAGAGACAGAGAACATGAGAGGGAGGAGGGTCAGAGGGAGAAGCAGACTCCCTGCCGAGCAGGGAGCCCGATGCGGGACTTGATCCTGGGACTCCAGGATCATGACCTGAGCCGAAGGCAGTCGCTTAACCAACTGAGCCACCCAGGCGCCCTGACCCAAACATTCTTAAGCAGAGTGGTCTTTAGCTTCCAAGTGTTTGAATTTCCTCCAAATTTTTTCTTGTGATTGAGTTCCAGTTTTAAAGCATTATGGTCTGAGAATATGCAGGGAATACTTTCAGTCTTTTGGTATCATTTGAGACCTGATTTGTGACCCAGTATGTGGTCTATTCTGGAGAAAGTTCCATGTGCACTCGAGAGGAATGATTGTTCTGTTGTTTTAGGGTGGAATGTTCTGTAAATATCTATGAGGTCCATCTGGTCCAGTGTGTCCTTCAAAGCTCTTGTTTCTTTGTTGATTTTCTGCTTAGATGATCTGTCTATTGCTGAGAGTGGAGTACTGAGGTCTCCTACAATTAACGTATTGTTATCAATATGATTCTTTATTTTGGTTAACAGTTGGCTTATGTAGAAGGCTGCTCCCATGTTGGGGGCATAGATATTTACAACTGTTAGATCTTCTTGTTGGATAGACCCTTTAAGAATGATATAGTGTCCTTCTGTGTCTCTAATTACAGACTTTAGTTTAAAATCTCATTTGTCTGATATAAGAATTGCTACCCCAGGGGCGCCTGGGTGGCTCAGTCGTTAAGCGTCTGCCTTCAGCTCAGGTCGTGATCCCAGGGTCCTGGGATCGAGCCCCGCATTGGGCTCCCTGCTTGGCGGGAAGCCTGCTTCTCCCTCTCCTGCTCCCCCTGCTTGTGTTCCCTCTCTCGCTGTGTCTCTCTCTGTCAAATAAATAAATAAAATCTTTAAAAAAAAAAAAGAATTGCTACCCCAGCTTTCTTTTGAGGTCCACTGGCATGGAAGATGGATCTCCATCCCTTCACTTCCAGTTTGGATGTATCTTTAGGTTCAAAATGAGTCTCTTGTAGACAGCATGTGGATGGGTCCTGTCTTTGTATCCAATCTGCAACCCTGTGCCATTTTATGGGAGTATTTAGGCTGTTCACATTGAGAGTGATTATTGAAAGATATGAATTTATTGTCATCATGTTGCCTGTGAAGACCTTGTTTCTATAATTTGTCTCTAATTTCTGTTCTGTGTCACTCTTGGGGTCTTTCTCCTTTTATAGAACCCCCTAACTATTTCTTTTTTTTAAAGATTTTATTTATTTATTTTACAGAGAGAGAGAGAGAGTTAGCGAGAGCAGAAACACAAGCAGGGAGAGTGGGAGAGGGAGAAGCAGACTTCCCGCTGAGCAGGGAGCCTGATGCGGGGCTCGATCCCAGGACCCTGGGACCATGACTTGAGCCGAATGCAGAGCTTAACAACTGAGCCACCCAGGAGCCCCCCCCCTTAATATTTCTTGCAGGGCAGGCTTAGTGGTCACATATTCTTTCAGTTTATGCTGGTCTTGGAAGCTCTGCATCTCTCCATCCATTTTAAATGACAGCCTTGCTGGATAAAGTATTCTTCGATTTCCTGGTTGACCCAAATATTCCTTTTTTAAAAAAGATTTTATTTATTTATTCATGAGAGAGAGAGAGAGAGAGAGAGAGAGGGAGAGGCAGAGGCAGAGGGAGAAGCAGGCTCCCTGTGGAGCCTGCATGTTCTTCTCGTTTTGTACGCTGAATATTGTCTTGCCCGCCCGTTCTGGCTTGCCAGGTCTCTGTGGATAGGTCTGACATTATTCTGATGTTCCTCCCTCTGTACGTAAGGAATCTCTTCCCCCTAACTGTCCTTAAGATGTTTTCCTTGGTTCTAAGATTTGCGAGTTTTACTATTACATGCCAGGGAGTTGGTCTGTTTTCCTTGATCTTGGGAGGGGTCCTCCCTGCCTCTAGGACATGAATGTTTGTTTCCTTCCCCAGATTAGGGAAGTTCTCAGCTATGATTTGCTCAAATATACCTTCTAGTCCTCTCTCTCCACCCCTTCAGGGATCCCAATAATTCTGACATTGGAAGGTTTCATGGTGTCATTTATTTCTCTAATTCTGTTTTCATGGATTATATGCTGTTTTTCCCAGGCCTCCTCTTTTTCCTTCTTTTTTATCAGTTGGTCTTTAGATCATTTATTCATTTTTTCTGCCTTGCTTACCCTAGCTATTAGATTATCTAGATTAGATTGGATCTCATTGATAGCATTTTTAAGTTTTGCCAGTTCAGCTTTCATTTCTGCCCTTAGAGACTCTATGTTGTCATTAATCGATTCCTCCATTCTAGCTATCGTCTTTATAACTGTTACCCTGAAGTCCATTTCCGACATCTTGGTTATGTCTGTATCCATTTGTAAATTGTGGCAGAGGTCATAGTCTCTGAGTCCTTCCTGTTTTGGTGGTTCCTCCCCTTAGTCATTCTGTTGAGGGGTGGTTGAGGGAATGCATAGAGTCCAAATTATTGACCACAACCCAAGCAAGATGCACCTGTTTTGTTGGGATCTTAGGGTTGCCCACCTCTTGTTCTCCCAGCCTGTCTTCTGGGGGAGGGGCCTGCTGCGCTGTCACTCAGGCAACCCTGTTTGGGCAGAGTTGCCCTGCCCCCTGTGGCAGGGGATGGGCTCAGTGAAAACCAGTTTTTTGGGGCTTTTGTTCTCTGGCTGCTTTACCTGTTGACTTTCCGTGCCTCTTCCAAGAGTCAGAGCAGAAGAGATAATTTCCAACCCTCTGCCTCAGAGCAGAGAGACTGCAGTTTGTCTCTCTCATGTTTGTGCTGCTATAAACTGCAGCGTCCTGGGTTGTGAGCCCCTCATCAGCGCTCGCAGTCCTCGCCTCCAGGATGGGGTACACCTCTGCCTTTTGTGCTTCTAAAACTGCCAGCTGCCCCCAGTTCACATGGGCGGCCCCACCGCTCTGGGTTTTAGTCCTTGGGGCTGCCCTAAAGTCCTTTCCCAGCAACTACTGGTCTGCAAGTTTGTGCCCTGTCCCCAGCCTGGGAGGCTGTTGCTCACCAGCTGTGTTGGATCCTTACGGCTCCCTCCTCCTGCGTTTATCTTATGATATCTGCCCGCGGAATCACAGCTCCCTGCTTCATATCTCGAAACCAACTGCCTGCGATATTCTGTTTGTAGAGATCCAGATCTACCTTCTTACATCTCAGGCTGATTTTATGGGTGTTCAGAGTGGTCTGGTAGATATCCAGCTCAATTCTGGGGAGCAGTTGGAATAGGGTCCCCTACTCCTCTGACATCTTTTCCTGAATCATTGAACCTTATATCAAAAACTAATGATGTACTATACCTTGGCTAATTGAATTTAAATAAAAAAAATTCAGTGTCAATTAAAAAAAAGAAAATTCAATGAAATTAAGAGCTGGTTCTTTGAAAAGATAAACAAATTGACAAACCTTTAGCTTGACTCACCAAGAGAAAAAGAGAGGACTTATATAAATAAAATCAGAAATGAAGGAGATGTTACAACTGGTACCAGAGAGATACAAAGTATCATGAGATTACTATGAATAATTATATGCCAACAAATTGGAGAATATAGAAGAAATGTATGAATTCCCAGAAACATACAACCTACAGAGACTGAATCATGATGAAATAAAAAATGTGAACAGACCACTTACTCATAAAGAGATTAAATAGTCAAAATTCTCCCAACACATAAAAGTTCAGGACCAGATGACTTCATTGGTCAATTCTAATAAACATTCAAATAATTAATACCAATCTTTTCCAAAGTCTTCCAAAAAATAGAAGAGGGAGGATCTCTTCTAAACACATTTTACAAGGCCAGCATTACCTTGATACCAAAACCAGTCACCATGATGAAGTGGGATTTATTCCAGGGATGCAAGGATTGTTCAACATCCATAGATCACCCAGTGTGATACAGCACATTAACAAAATGAAGGATAAAAACAATATGATTATCTTAATAGATATAGAAAAAGTATTTGACAAAATAATCCTTTTATGATAAAAATTCTCAAAAAAGTGGGTATAGAGTGAATGCATTTCAAAATAATAAGGGCCATATACAAACCACAGCTAACAGTGAAAAGCTGGTAGCTTTTCCTCCAAGATCAGAAACAAGAATGTCCACTCTTACCACTTTATTCAACATAATATTGGAAGTTCTAGGCACAGCAATTAGGTAAGAAAAAGAAATAAAAGGCATCCAAATTGGAAAGGAAGAAGTAAAACTGTCACTATTTACAGATGACATGATATATATAGAAAACCCTAGAGACTCCATCAAACAACTGTTAGAACTAATAAACTCATTGAGTAAAGTTGTAGGATACAAAACCAATACACAAAAATCTGTTGTGTGTCTTTAATAACAAACTATCAGAAGCAGAAATTAAAACAATCTCATTTATAATTGCATCAAAATAATAAAATATTTAGGAATAAATTTAACCAAGGAGGTGAAAGACCTGCATATTGGAAACTATAAGACATGGATGAAAGAAATTGAAGAAGACACAAATAAATGGAAAGATATTTTATGCTTATGCACTGGAAGAATTAATATTGTTAAATTGTCCATACCATCCAAAGCAATCTACAGATTCAGTGCAATTCCTATCAAAATTCTAATGGTATTTTTCACAGAAATACTAAAAAATCTTAAAATTTGTATGGAACCATTAAAAGATCTCAAATAGACAAAACAGTCTTGAGAAGGAAGAACAAAGCTGGAGGCACCACATCCCCCCTGATTTCAAACTATATTAATAAGCTATAATAATTAAAACAGTATGGTATTGGCATAAAAACATACATATAGATCAATAGAACAGAATAGAGAGTGTAGAAATAAACCCACATATATATGTTCAATTAATTTACAACAAAGAAGGCAAGAATAAATAATGGGGAAAAGAAGGCCTCTTCAATAAATGGTGCTGGGAAAATTGGACGGCTACATGCAGAAGAATGAAACTGGTCCACTATCTTATATCATATACAAAAATTAACTCAAAATGGATTAAAGACATAAACGTAAGGCCTAAATCTATAAAACTCCTAGAAGGAAACAGGCAGTGAGCACCTTAAAAAAAAAAAAGATTTTATTTATTTATTTGAGAGGGAAAGAATGAGCATGACAGGGGAGAGAGTTAGAGGGAGAAGCAGACTCCCTGCTGAGCAAGGACCCCAATTTGGGACTCAATTCTGGGATTCCAGCATCATGACCTGAGCCGAAGGCAGTCGCTTAATCAACTGAGCCACCCAGGCACCTGGCAGTAAACTCCTTGACATAGGTCTTGGTGATCATTCTTTGAATCTGATACCAAAAGCAAAAGCAACAAAAGCAAAAATAAACAAGTGGGACTACATCAAACTAAAAAGCTTCTGCACAGTAAAGGAAACCATCAACAAAATGAGCAGGTAACCTACTGAATGGGAGAATATAATTGCAAACCATATAACTGAAAGAGGCTAATATCTAAAGTATATAAAGAACTCATACAACCCAAAAGCAAGAAAAATCTGATTTAAAAAATGGTCGGAAGATCCGAATAGACATTTTTTTTCCAAGGAAGACATACAGATGGCCAATAGGCAAATGAAAAGATGTTGACATCATTAATCATCAGGGAAATGCAAATCAAAACCACAGTGAAATATCACCTCACACCTCTTAGAATGGCTATTGTCAAAATGACAAAAAATAACAAGTATTGGCAAGGACGTGGAGAAAAGGGAACGCTTGTGCACTGTTGGTGGGAATGTAATTATGTACAATCACCATGGAAAACAATTTGGAGGTTCCTCAAAAAATTAAAAATGTAAGTACCGTATGATCCAGCATTCCCACTTCTGGGTATTTATTTGAAGAAATCACAAACACTAATTCAATCAGAGGGGAGGCAAGCAGGGGGATGGGTTAAATAGGTGGTGGAGATTAAGGAGTGCACTTGTCATGATGAGCACTAGGTGATGTTTGGAACTGTTGAATCACTATATTGTACACCTGAAACTAGTATAACACAGTATGTTGCCTAACTGAAATTAAAATAAAAACTTAAACACTAATTCAAAAAAAGATATATGCACTCCCATGTTCACTGCACATTAGCTGAGATATGGAAACCACCTAAGTTGCCATCAATAGATGAATGGATAAAGAAACTGTGGTGTATGTATACAGTGGAATATTATTCAGCCATTAAGAATGAAATCTTGCCATTTGTAACAACATGGGTGGATCTTGAGGGCTTTATGCAAAGTGAAATAAGTCAGACAGAGAAAGACAAATACCTTATGATCTCTCTTACATGTGGAATCTAAAACACACACACACACACACACCTCAAACAAAACAAGCTCATAGATACAGAGAACTGAATGGTGGTTTCAAGAGATGGGGTTGGGGGTGGAAGAAATGGGTGAACTGTTTTTTTTTTTTTTAAATTAGTTGAATAAAAAGTTTAAAATTTACTCATGGTTCTTTGGCTATTCATGACAGGCACAGAATGGAAAACTTTGAGTTGTCTAAGGCATGTGTTTCTGCTGAGGTTGAACAGGGTAATACTCTGCCTTCTTATTTCAGCTCGTATACTATAAACAAGAGTCCTTTTTGTGATCGACTTAGTGCCACATTTTTTGAATTTTATTGTTCTTTTTGTTGGTATTTTGTTGTTTAAAATGGCCCTCATGTGTAGTGATGAAGTGCTATCTAGCATTCCTAAGCACAAGACTGTGATGTGTCTTACAAAGAAAATTTGTGTGTTAGATAAGCTTCACTCAGGCCTGAGTTATAATGCTGTTGGCTGTGAGTTCAATATTAATGAATCAATAATATATATTAAATAAAGTGCCTTTAAACAGAGGCACACATAAAACAAGTTTATGTATTGATTGGTTGATGAAAATATTGTGACCCAGAGACTCACAGGAACTTAACCTTTTATTTTCCTAGGAGTAATGATTCAAGATCTTTAGTAGTTACACTACTGCAAATAATGAGAATCAACTGTACTTTGGTTTTTCCTTCATAGCATTGGTCACAGGTTGTAGGTACACATTTATTCCTGTAATTTTTATTTTTATTTATTTTTATTTTTTATTATGTTCTGTATAGTATAGTACTATATATATATATATATATATATATATATATATATATATACAGTATAGTACATCATTAGTTTTTGATGTAGTGTTCAATGATTCATTAGTTGTGTATAACACCCAGTGCTCATCACAACATGTGTTCTCCTCAATACCCATCACCCAGCTATCCCATCCCCCCCCCCCCCTCCCCTCTGAAACCCTCATTTTGTTTCCCGGAGTCCAGAGTCTCTCATGGTTTGTCTCCCTCTCTGATTTCTCCCCCTTCAGTTTTCCCTCCCTTCCCCTGTGGTCCTCCACGCTCTTCCTTATGTTCCACATATGAGTGAAACCATAATGATAATTGTCTTTCTCTGCTTGACTTATTTCACTTAGCATAATCCCCTCCAGGTCCATCCATGTCGATGCAAATGGTGGGTATTCATGTAATTTTTAAATGTTTGTCTTCTCCACTAACATTTAAGCTTCAGGAGGACAGAGACTAGGATTGTTTCATTTGATTAGATCTCCAGTACTGATACAGGGCCTAATATAGAGCTAGTATCTATATTAGGAGCTAGTATCTAGTAAAAATTGTTGAAGAAGTGAATGAATGACTGAGTGAACAAAGTGCCTGTAGCTATGTGGCACAGAGGAATACCTGGGCAGGGAGCCAGGCAGGTCATTACGGAGGGAGGTTGCAGACTGTGGTAAGAGAGACCATTGGTCTCTTCCCTTTTTCCATTATAGTAACTCTTGTCCTATAGTTGACTGTACTCCGTGTATAATGAGAGGATTTTCCTTTGAGAGTAGGATGCGTTTCAGATGTCAAAGTAAAATAGCATCTTCCCTTAAGTAGTTTCATATCCTTTCATTTTGTTTACAGTGAAAACAGTCAAAAGCAGCTCCTATAACCTGGTGGCTGCAGATACCATATAAATTTAGAAGGGGGATGGGGTTTTCATCTTTCTTTCCACTGGAGGCTCCATGTGGGCTCTCAGATGTGGCTACAACTCCTTTTGAGGTTTATAAATGTTAACATACCCCAGGAAAAAGGCCTGGAGCACATCTCTACATCAGGTTTTTTGAAATTAAGTCACTCAGGCCTTTCTAGGCATCCTGACGTAACATGGCCAGACAGATATTTATCTAGCAATCCCAGATGGTAGGTGATGGAGCGTAATCCATCTATCAGAAAGCCATCTTGAAGAGCCAGCCAGTGGGGCCATTGTGGAAAGGAAGTCGCAAGAGACCTAGGGCCAAGTCAGGGAAGGCCATATCCACCTTAGTAAAGGAGTGTTTGAAAGCTGACCTCATGTGTAGGCAGAACAGTAAGGAACCTATGCTGTGGTCACCTACGTACAATGTTTTCAGGGTCATCAGGGAAAGTCCTCCCACCCCTATTCCTTGATGAGATTTTTTTTTTTTTTTTACACTCAAACTATCCTCTTGGTTGTTCTATTCCCCTGGATAGACCTTCCTTTTTTGGTAAAGCCATGCTAAATCTTACCTATCATTCAAGGCCTTGCTCCTCTCAGAAGTCTTTTTGGACATTAGATCTCAGTAGTCTCTCTGTAGTCCACTGTCTGGGCACCCTAGGACGGCTTTGCTTGTACCGCCTGCCTTTATCAGTTATAAACAGTGAAACAGTGACACAACTAACGTTGATGGCTCTGTTGAGGTTTTTCTGGAGGACGTTATATGCTATTGGAGGGCAGGGACCTTGTCCAGCATTTCCTTTGTATTCTCAAGATCCCTAGCACAATCTTCTGCACAATTTTGGTTCTTAGTAAAGATTTGTTCAACAAATGGAGTCAGCCAATAAACCTTTGTGAAGCCTTTTCTGCCCACCTTATTTGGAAGGGATCTGTCTTTCCCTAGGATGCTATATTGCCTTGAAAGTCAACTATATGGAAGACACAACTTTGGGTAAAGGAAGTTTGAGTGGTAGGGGCTGATACAAAAAGTATGATTACCCTCTCCACCAACCAAGCAAAAGTTGTTATTGGCGTCCAGGGCCAGCCCAAACACACTTGATCTGCAGATAGAGATCGGGTTTTTGTGTGTCCTGCATTATCTTTTTGGTTTCTTGTTTCCCCTGAGATTCAGTACCCTCTTGCCCATGATCCCCCTACCCCTATCCCAACTATTTCCTTTAGCTGTGTTTATATGGTTCAAATACATGCATATTGCTAGTGCCCTCCTCAGGTTTGCTCTAGTCCAGACTTAGTTTCTTTCATCTGTCTTAATCAATTATACCTGCTGATTCTCCAGTATCGTATTTTAAGATCTTTTCTAGGTCTCTGCTGGCAGTTTGCTCAGCTTAGGGTATTTTTCCTAATGACCAGGACCCTGGATAGGGTGCCAGATTTCCCTGTGCCTCAGTTGGACCCTGGGACAGACCAAAATGACTTCTGCAACTCACCATAGGTTAAGGCCAACCTCTGGCTCATTGGTTAGTAGGGCCAGGGTTCCAAAGCTTTCAGCTTTGATGTTCTTCAGCTTCCCCCTATCTCAGAAATATTTGCCTTTGAGATTAACTTTTCCCCAGTTACATGATTTATTTTGTGGGTATCCAAATTGATACTTGGCTATTTCCTGTGCATATTCTTCTTTTTTTTGCATGCTGCCCATGTCCCTGTTTCTGTTTCTCTGATTTTTTCTCTGTCTTCCTTTCTGCTGAGTCTTCTCTTCTTTGTGAGCGTAAGTTACTCTCACTCATAGTAGTGTGGATAGTGCTTCTAGAATTGTGATGGGAACTGTGGTTGTAAAGTTCCCTTTCAAAAGTTCCAGACGGGGGAGAGTTGGAGCATTGCTTTTAGGGCTCTTAACCAAAAGACCTCTATGGCAGGGGTAGACATTGTGATGTCTGGGCCCTGGCATTCCTCCATTGCCTTATTTTCTATTTCATTCCCTATATATAGCTAAAAGAAGCATAGTCCCTCATCTTCAGCCAATTTCCTACACTCTATGTCAAACTTTCTCAACCTTGACACTCTTGACATTTTGGGCCACATAGTTCTTTGGGTGTGTGTGTGTGTGTGTGCTGTCTTGTGCATTGTAGGTTGTCTAGTAGCATCCCTGGCATCTACCTACTAGATGCCAGTACATCCTCTTACCCAGTCGCAGACTCTCACCCAGTTGTGACAATTTAAAATGTCTCCAGACATCAAATGTCCCCTGGAGGGACAAAATCATGAATTTTTTTGGAGACTGGAGTTGAAGAATGTCACCTTGTTCTAAGAGAATAAACAGCTTCTGGAGGCACATTTGCTCTTATAAGCAGGGAAGAAAGAGGAAGATCCATGAAGCGTCAATCAGCAGTTTTTTTTTTTCCATTTTACTAATTAAAGAGCACAAATCTACAAACTTCAGTTAGTGGTCCAAAGACCACAGGGCAGGTTAGGCCAGGTGAGAAGGTAGGATTTCTGGTGGCCAGAGTTCTGAAAATCTCTCTGATTGGCTAGAGAAGTGACTGAAAGGTTGGTTCAAAAAGGTATGCAACCCCAAAGATTAATCTCTGGGACAAGAAAGGAAGGGACCTTTCTGTTCTAGAAGGTTAGGAAGGCTTTGGAGGTAAAACAGGGCCTAGTCCAGAACCTAGGGTTCTATGTCTTAGCGGCTTGCTTTAGCATTGATTCTCTCACCCCAGATGGTGCTAAAGTGTTTGGAATATCCAAATATGTTTGGAAATTTGAAAAAAGTGAATTGTCCATGAAGAAGGAATGGGGATGGGATATCCCATTAGCTGTGTCAGGTCAACCTGTGGAACTACTTGAGTTACTTTAGAATTAGAATTCAATGTTAAGTAAAATTAGCTGGCTCTGTGTTTGTGTTTTTTTCCTCATTCCCTTGGTTTCCTGGTAAAAACTCTTTTTGACAAATCCCAACCTTATCTTCATTGAACTAAGGGAAAAGAGAGATTTCCCACACTATTAGATTTCTATTGCTGTGTAACAAATTGCCACAAGTTCGGTGACTTAAAACAAAACAAACTTATTATCTCTCAGTTTCTATGGGTCAGGGTCACAGTACAGATTAGCTGGTTCTCTGCTCAGGGTCTCACCAGGCTGAAATCAAGGTTTCCACAGGCTACACTTCCATCTGAGGCTTGAGTCCTCTTCTAAGCTCACTGATTTTTTGGCAGAATATATTTCCTTGTGGTTGTAGGACTGAGGTCTTCATTTTCTTTCTCGCTGTTGGCTGGGGACCACTCTCAACTCCTATGGGTTAACCTCAGATCCTTACCATGTGGCCCCCTCCACAGGCAGTTCACAACATGGTTTGTTTGCCTCTCCAAGGCCAATAGGAGAACCTCTGCTGACTTAAGTATCTCTAACTTATTTTAAGTGTACACTTGATTAGGTCAGGTCCACCTAGAATAATCTTAAAATAAAGTCAATTCATTAGGAACTTTAATCACATCTGCAAAATCCCTTCACAACAACACCTAAATTAGTGTTTGAATAAATGGGAGAAGATGTATACATCTGGGGCTGGAAATCTTGGGGGCACATCTTAGAATTCTGCTTACTATATACAACTTGGTCAAGAAGTATGGCGATGGGGCCCAGAAAGAAAATTGTCCAAGGCTATGGGTGGATTGTGTCTGGGTTAGGGCTTCCCCTACTTTGTAATGTATAATAACAGGGAGTGTTAGGCAAATCTTTTCAGCAACTTGGCTCCTCTTGGAGAGGGGAAGGATATGCCACCCTCTCTTTGCTATCCTACGTTACTTATTTGGCTTACAGGGCAAATATTCCAGTCAGTTTTTCCCCCACCTGTGATTTTCAAGTAGATTGGACTGTGATTTTAAACAGAAGGGCAGTGTGGTATAGAAGAAAGTTACTTCCTTTGACAGAGACCTTTTCAGCCCATTGCAAGTGTTCTCTCTCCAAGTACTCCAAATTATGGTGCAACAAAGACAGATGAGAAAGGAGTCACCTGACCATGAAGGAAGCTCTATAATTTCAGGTTAGGGTGACTGGGTGTCAAGGGATGTGAAGGTTGGAGAAAACTGTCTCTTTTGGGAGAAAGAACAAACTCCTATTGATGTGGGGACCTCAGAAAACCTAGGAGACAATTCATGAATTTGTGTGTTAGGGGGGATAAGAGAGGAAGGAAGGGATGCAATGGAGTGGGTGGGATTTGCTATAGTACTAATAATAATGATGAGTTTTTTGGACAATTTTCTATATGTAGGCACTATTCTAAGTGTTTACATGTATTTTAAAAAAGATTTTGTCTATTTGCGAGAGAGAGAGAGAGAGCACGAGTGCACACAAGCATGGAGAGGGGCTGAGGGAGAAGGAGAAGCAGACTCCTTGCTGAACAGGGAGCCTGATGCAGGGCTTGATCCTAGGACCCTGAGATCATGATCTGAGCCAAAGGCAGCCACTTAACTGACTGAGCCACCCAGGCAACCCTAAGTGTTTACATGTATTAACTCTTGCCCAAATCTTCTGAGGTAGGTACTATCATTTCCCTCTTCTATAGATGAGGAAACTGAGACACAGAGAAGTTAAATGCAAATAATTCTAAGCTCTAGTTAATAACATGCATGCTGAAGTGTTTAGGGGGAAGTGTACTGATGTATGCAATGTGCTATGAGATACAACAACAAATGGATGGCCTGATGCATGGATAGAGGGATGGATAATAAGTATGTGTGTATATATATATGATAAAACAAGTACAGTAAAATTTTAATGGTAGAATCTAGTGGTAGGTTTATGGGTGTTCATTGTAAAATTCCTTCAACTTTTGTATATGTTTGGAAATTTGAAAAAAGTGAATTATCCAACATCGCAGAGCTAACAATGGTGGAGCTAAATTTTAATTCAAGATGTCTGGCTCTAAAGTGTGTGCTCTTAACAACTATGCTAAACTGCTTCTCAGAAGCTGATTTTCTAAGGATTTATAGTATATTGAATACTTGACATCAGATTCCTTTCTCAAGTCAGTTGCTCTTTATAAGTTTTGCCATGGAAGCTATGGAATAGTGTAACAGTCTCTGTCACAGGGTCTTGCTGGGGAGAAAAAGTGCACACATTTAAATCAACCCAAGAGGGAGTAGAGCTCTGGATGGGGACTGGTGGGAACTGAATTGAAAGCATGGATTGAGGCACTGGTTAATTTCTTCAAAGACAGGAGGGAGAGGAATGAGAGCTAGGTATAGCGTTTGAGATATTTAAGGTAGAGTGGAAGGTTTGGGGGCCTGATAAGACTATCTTGTAGGTATAGAAGGAGGTAAGATCATCTGCTAAGAAAGAGTGGGTGGAGGCCAGTGCATTAAGGAAAGTGGGCAAGAATTGAAACTGTTGCTTTGGAGAATGAACATGAGATGACTAGAAAATATGTTAAGTAGTAGGCAGATCCCAGTGGGGGTGAGAGGGCAAGTATCTGCAGTTGTTCTATACTTCTTCAGTCAAGTTTATCATAGCCTATTAGAAACAGGATAGGACAAAGTACAAAGTGGGTTAGGCTCAGAAAAAGACAAGAATGAGACCAAGGGGTCAAAGGTGACTTTGATAGAATAATAGGGAGGACTCTCCTTGAAAGTTCTCTGCTTGACATTGCTATTCATGTAAGAATCTGACTGCTTTCCTACATCTTGTCATTGGCCTGCAAAACTTTCAAACCTGAGTACTAGCTCTGGCAACCTTACCTCTCAGGCCTTAGTTCTCTGCTATTTTTTGCCCCATCTCTCAAAGTAATTGGGTCTAGGAGTTCATCCTCGGCTCTCTTCCAACTTTAGATAGGAGCTAAGTTGGGATCATAATGAAAAGAAGGGATCACCTCCTTGCATAAGCCCCAGCAAAGGTTGGTCTTGTTGCAGGATTGAATTAATAGCAGGTAGAAAAGAGAGCTGGGTGAGGGTAGGCACTGATGTTCTTTGTACATGGGTGTGATTCACATACTTTGGGCACATTAGCCATTATGCCTCTTGGCATCCCTAGTACCCTTACTTCAATGCTTGCTCATACATATGTAGACTCATGCCCAGACCCTTCTTGTGCCTGCTGTGGAAGCACCCCCCCTACACACACACATTCTTTACATGCCACCCCCATCAGCCTCAATTTAGATAACCTTCAGACTCAGAGAAAAGAGTAGAGGATGGGGCCTGGAAAGGCAGTGTGTGTTTTAACTGCTTTGCTGTCCTTTGAACACTCATCCACTAACCAAGGACTAACTGTGCCTTAGGGCTGGGACTGAGGGATAGTGGGCTGAACAAGTTTATTCTATACTTTGTCATTTATTTTTGGATACGGCTTTTCATTTTCTGTGCAAACCCTTATGGAGGCAGGCTGGGAAGCCACTATTATCTTTGCCTTCTAGATGAGAAAACTCTGTGAAATGATTTGAGATAGGTAGGCTTAGGAGTACTGGGCTGCTCGTTTTCAGCCTCGGGCGCTTGCCAATTCCCCACACAACTAAACTCTATTCTTGGAGGTCCTGGTTCCTAATTCAAGTAAGCAGTTAGCACTTAAGGGAGATGTTGCTGGGCCAAACTGAGCTGGGATTCTGTTTGCTTTGCTTAGGAGATGGTGGGGCAATCAGAGAGCAGGGGACTGTGAGCTGCTGTGAGAAGGAAAGGAGGGGCTTGGGACTTGGGCCCAGGAATTCCCATCAGGAATGAAACACTTTCCACCTGCTGCCACATAAAGCGCCTAACTCCATCATGGAATTTGCATGCAGATAGTTAGATCAGACTTTGGAAACAGAGGATGAAAAACGAGTTTTCTTCTTTCTGTTCACAGAGGCCAGCCAAGAGCCAGAGTTAGAGCCAGGCGTCTGGTCATAAACTAAGCAACAGAACCAGTTATTGGTTTCAAGTCTGACTGCCTCCTCTTATAAGGACTTTGGAACTTGGAGAGACTCCCTTACCCTTTATAAACAAGCAGAAAGAAGTATGATTAAGACCCTGGATAGAATGGCAGGTATATTCAAAGGTAGAGTGGGAGGCCAAAAGTGCTACTTAGAATGTATTTAGTAATTTTACTACTTTAATTCTCCCATTATGTCTATGAAAAACTTGCTAGGAAAGATCTGATTTGGGAGGGTGGAGGTAAGGATTAGGTAGGCAATATGAGGTATTAGGTAGGTACTGGGAGCCTTGGAATTATGGGCTGGGAGCTTAAAGAGATATAACTCCCTGGGGTCCAGGGACAGCCCACAGCTAACCATGACAAGAATGTACCAGAAGGCTAACCCTCTAGTCAAGTCTCCCAGATGGGAGTTGAATATATAACATGTGGCCTCATCAAGGCACCTGTCTTTGACTCTTGACTCTTTCACCTACTAACTGTAGGACAAAAAACATGTCTGGTTACCCCTCTGGGTCTCAGTTGCCTTTTATGTTAAGGGGGATAATGCTTATCTACCTCACAAGATTGTTGAGAGGATTAAATAGATCTAATAAATGTGAAAAGGCCTTATAAACCATAGAGCCTGGTGTAGATATGAAAGGTTAATGTCATTACTACCACATGGTCCTCTGGCTTTTCCTAATTAGCACCTCTAGGAGAGATTAAGGAAATCCTAGGATCAAGGGGGAAATACAAATGACTCTTTTAGTCTGGGTGACCTCTAAAGAGGAGAAATGCATGTTTGGGGAAGGTGAAGCTCTTCCAATGATATCTGTTTTCTGAAGTGTCTGTTCACTTTGTCCTCAGGGTGGATGTGTCAAGTTGGGCCTTCAGTTTGGGCCATAACTGCCTTTTGGATGTCATCCTCAGTTGCCTCTCTGCTGGTTGGAATTTGAGTAGGCAAATAAAACTAACTTCAGGAGTTAGAACCTTATTAAAGGCTAGTCAGCTGTGTATCAAAATAAAGATTGGCTCCATGAGTCTGAGAGTTATGTATATATTATCAAATGAGAGAGAGAATATGAGAACCCCTTTTAAGCTGTATGGTAGCATATAAATGGAAGCATTTATTATTATTATATTATGTGATGTAGGGAATTGTTATTTTTATTATGTTATCCTCAAATGTGATGTCTTTGGTTGCAAAGGGGACCAGACATATTGGATTGGTATATCTCATTTCTGTTTATTAGATAAAAAATTGAAATGCAGAATCTATTGTTTTTATCATCATCACATTTGAAGAATAGGTGTATTCAATAGTGGAGGGGACCTTAAAGATCTCTGACCTTAAAGATAAAGGGGTATATTTGGGGGGTGTTGGAAATGTTCTGGAATTAGATGGATGATGTTTGCATAACATTGTAAATATACTAAAAAACCCACCCAAACACTTTTTTTTAAAGATTTTATTTATTTATTTGATAGAGACAGATTGCAAGAGCAGGAACACAAGCAGGGGGGTGGGAGAGGGAGAAGCAGGCTTCCCGCGGAGCAGGGAGCCCAATGTGGGGCTCGATCCCAGGACCCTGGGATCATGACTCTTAATGACTGAGCCACTCAGGAGCCCCCTACCCAAACACTTTAAAATGGCAAATTTTATTTCAATTTTAAAAATTACAAAAAAAAAAAAAAATCTCTGCCCAGAAGTCATGGAGGGCAATGAAGCCTAGATTTAAAGCAGTGAGAACAAGCCCAGAACAGGTAAATCAAACATTGCTTTTTACTGTGTGAATTGTATACTTGTGAGAGTTAGGGAGTCTTTCAGGTGGTGTGTGTATAAGAGAGACTGACTACTTAGATTTAAAAGCAGTACATCCCAGATCCAGTGGAGATGGAATAGCATTGATAATGGGTGTGGAAATGATGGTCCCAGCACAGTTCTTGGAAATCTCAACTGGAGGATCCCTATTTGTTCCAAGGTTGAGTAGCCCACATTTACTTATCTGAGGGCTGGGGGAGTCAGTTACTGTTGTAAATGCAAATTTAGGTTGACCAACCATCCTGGTTTGCCCAGAACTAAGGGGTTTCCTGAAAGGGGGGTCTTTCTTTCCTTTTTTATTTTCTAAAAGACTATTTTTTCCAGCTTTAGTGAAGTATGATTGCCAAATAAAAATTGTATGTATTTAGGTTATAAAATGTGATTTTTAAAGGTATACAACATGATGATTTAATATATGTATATGCTGTGAAATGATTACTACAATCAAGTTAATTAACACATCCATCACCTCACATAGTTACCATTTCTTTTATGTCTGTGATGAAAACATGTAAGATCTACTCTCCATAAATTTCAAGTATACAATATAGCATTATTAACCATAACCTCCATGCTGTACATTAGATCCCCCAAACTTACTCATTTAACTGAAAGTTTTTGTCTTTGTTTTTTTTTTTTTAAGATTTTATTTATTTATTTGGCAGAGAGATAGAGCCAGAGAGCACAAGCAGGGGGAGTAGCAGAGGAAGGGAGAAGCAGGCTCCCTGCTGAGCAGGGCTCAATCCCAGGACCCTGGGATCATGACCTGAGCTGAAGGCAGAAGCTTAACTGACTAAGCCATCCAGGCACCTGGAAAGTTTTTGTTGTTGACCAATAATCTAAGTATCCATCATTGGATGAATAGATAAAGAAAATGTGTTATATTTATACAATGGAATATTATTCAGCCATGAGAAAGAAATCCTTCCATTTGTAACAACATAAATGAACCTGGAGGACATTATGCTGACTGAAATAAGCCAGACACAGAGAGACAAATACTGTATGATATCGCTTATACGTGGAATTACAAAAAGTTGAACTCATAGAACCAGAGAGTAGAACAGTGGTTGCCAGGGGCTGGGGTATGGGGAAAATAGGGAGATAGGGGACTTTCAAAGTTAAAAGTGGGAATGTCCTGGACAAACCAGGTTGCCCTAAAACTGGTACCCCTATTAACAAAGAGAATGAAAGGGCTTGAGGAATGCTTTACAACCCTCTGGTTTAGAAGAAAGTGAAATGTCATCTCTTGTTTGGATAGGAGAAAACCATTCAGAAAAGAAGCCAGAAGGAAAAAAAATTCTGAGTGATACTGGGTAATAAAAGTCATTGTCAAGATGCTGATAAATGAGAAACTATGTCAGAGATGACAAAGAAGGTCTTTTGGTGTACCTTTGGGCCTTAGAAGTGATAAAGGATGCCATCCACAGAGGACAAAATTGGGGGCGGGGCAGCAGCACTTTTCCAGTTTTGCTACAAAGCACGAAGAATGTTTATACAAACTGGGAAACAGGGAAGAATTACGTTCCTGGTTCTCTGCATCTAGAGTTAGATTGGTGGCTTGCTCTATTTTGAAGATGGCAGAGGTTATCATCACACCTAGATCTCAAATGGCTGATTGAAGTTAGATTTCCTTTGGGACCTTTATTCAAGCTAAGGCATTAGTTTAAATGTTTACTGCATGCCTATAGTGAACTAGATCATATACTAGAGTGTGTTAGGGATAAAATAGTAAACATGATTGACATGATCTCTGCCTCTATGGCAGATAATCATTTAAGTCCCACAAGAGAAGTATGGAGCCTCAGAGAGAAAATAGGAGGGAAACCTAACATGGTCTCTGGAGTCTGGGAAAGCTATCCAGTGGAAATAAGGTCTAAGCATAGGCCTAAAGCATAAATAAGGATTAGCTAGGTGATCAGATGGGGGACAGGCATCCCAGGCACAGAGAACTGCTTGGGCAAAGACCAGGGAGAGAGGATGTGCATTTGAAGAATTATGGTATGATCCAGTATAGCTGGAGTAGGCTGTAATTCTGGTGGTGTGGTCTACAAACCATCTGCATCAGAGTTAGACTGTTTTTTAAAACTCAGATTTCCAGACTTACTGTATATCTGTAGTGGAGTCTGTGAATCCACATTTTAATTTGTTCCCTTGGTGATTCTGATGCTTTATAATGTTCTATATAATCTAGATGTTAAGCATATATACATTCATGTGTCAAGAAAAAGAATGTGTGTGTGTGTGTGCATTTAGGAACTAAATAAGTGGTTAGAGAGGGAGGGAAGCACCAAAGTTTTGAAAGCCCTGTTTCCAACTTTGTAAGTCAAAAAACTTCTCTTCCTAAGGTCAAAGTTTCTGGGGATCATCTACCCCAGGTTTCCCCACAGAGCTGAGGGGATCAATATCTGGGTATATCTGTAATCCATTTAGGGCACACTGGTTGGGAAGTTCTGCTGTTGACCATGATAAGGAGTGTAGACTTTGCCCAATAGGCAATGAGGGTCCACTGAAAGGTTTTATAAAGTGACTCAAACTGATTTGTTGCTTAGAAAAATTATTCAGTTTAGAGAGAGAGACACGTTTAGAGTGGGGCAAGATTAAAGATGGGGAGATTAGTTAGAATAATATTGCAATAGTCAAACTCTTCAACTCATCTGACATGATAAATAAAAATATATTGTTTTATTCAGTGATTAGAGGTTAACAACACTCTCTTCATCTCCTTGTTTTTTTTATGCCTGATATAATCAGGCACTGTTATGAGTGTCAGGAGCTGCCAGGAAAAGATTCTGTCCTATATTTGAACTTAACTGATTATAATGGCAAAGATTCATCCTCCTACTTGAAGTTTCTTAACTTGGAAATATGAGAAGCTGAAGGTAATGGAGGTCTTCCCTTATTGGCTCTGGGTTTGGTTCATGGGACCTCCCACATTGAATGGGAGAGATGAGATCAGAATCCCTGAGATGGAGGGCAAAATCTGAATCCACGAAGATGCCAATTGGTGCATAAACCTGAAGAAGTAGAAGTACCAGAAGGCAAGCGAAAGCTGGCAGTGGGGGAACAAAGTGACAAAGGTAAATGAGGCATGTTCTGGCTGACCCATATCCCATTCTGCCAGTTCCCTTGGGGTCTGTGGACAGTGATTCCTTGCATCTATGAATGGTTATCTTGAGGGCACAAAGGGATCTGCAGGACAGTGGCATATGAGTGCAGGAATTTGAAAAGCTACTTGTATATGAAGCATTTCTCATTTGGGGAGGGAATAATTCTTTTGGGGAGGAACTGGCTCCTGGAGATGTGTGGTATGGTCTAACCTCCTGGAGCCAGCATGGCCTGCTCAGGGTCAGTCTTCCCACCCTAATTAAGACTTTTGCTGCAAGTAAAAGAAACAGCTGCTGCTATCCAGAGTAAATTAGGCACAAATAAACCTGCTCCTCATTCTGTCTCCTGGTTTCCCATAAATGTCTGAAGCCCAGCCTTAGAGTTGGTATGTACTTTTAATTATTTCAAGAGCTGGCATCGCTTGCCTCATAGTAAAAGTGTCATGAAATTACTGTAAGGTTGCATGAGTTTGGGCCATAAATCTTATTCACTTCGGCTACATCTCATACCTTAATTCACTGGAGTATAAAATGCCATTTACACTGGTTCTTAGTTCACTTAATCATAATTAAATGACCTCAGAGGGCAGTAATTCATTGAGGCTCTGGCTTTGATGTGACACAAATAACAAACTTGGTTTGCCATGTGGACAGGTTCCTCCACACTTTTACATTGGCCACAGACCTCATGGAGCATATAATGTTGGCTTTTTGGTGTGGGCATGTGCTCTGGTTACATGGAACATCTGGGCCACAGATGTGGTTGAAAGGACCAGCTAAATGGTCCCCTTTGGAATTTTGTTGCACCATCTTCAGGGCCCTTTAGGCCTTCCTTTGGTTTCTTTCAGTTCTCCAAAGAATGGATGTTTGCCCATGTTGGGTCTAGATAAGAGGTGATGTGGGCACTTCCTTTTTCAGCTTCTTATCCTTGTGTTATTCCCTTTCTAAAATGACTATGTGAGATCAGTGGCTCAAAGGCTTTAAGACTTCACCTCCAAGTGTAAAGCTCTCTAAGTTCTTGTCCCTAGTCATGATGAGTTTCCTGGGGTCTAGATCCTCAAGATCAATGGTTGTGGGGATCATTGCCATTTGGACACTTCATCTCACTTGGCAAACCTTTGTTGTCTTCCCATCCAAATGAATTCCTTTCATTTTCTCCATCATCATCAGTGGCACTACCATCCTTTTGAGCTCCTAAGTTCTAACTCCTGAAGCTTGTGGCAGGCAGAATAGTACTCCCAAACCCCAAAAGATGTCCATGTCCTAATCTCAGAACCTGTAACTATATTAGCTTACTTGACAAAGGAGAATTAAGGTTGTAGGAATTAAGGAATTAGGGTTGCTAATCAACTGACCTTGAAATGGGGAGAGTCTCCTGGATTATCCAGGTGAGCCCAGTGTAATCACAAGGGTCCTTAAAAGTGGAAGAAGGAGGCAGAGGGAGAGTCACAGGCAGATGTGACTAGGAATGAAAGCCTCAGACAGATGCAATGCTGCTGGTTGTGAAGATGGGGGAAGAGGGTCATGAAGCAAGGAATGTGGGTGGCCTCTAGAAGCTGGAAAGTGTGAGGAAGATAATTCTCACTTAGAATCTCCAAAAAGGAGTACAGCTTTGCTGACACCTTGATTTTAGCCCAGTGAGACCCATATCAGACTTCTACCTACAGAACTGAAAAATAATAAATGCATGTTGTAATTCGGCAGAGCAGCAATAGAAAACCAATACAAAGCCCATTTTGACTTTTCTTTTTCACCATATCTAATTAGATTGTAAATCTTGTGGATCTTTTATCAGCTACATCTCTAAGATTCTTTTTTTAAATTTTATTTATTTATTTGAGAGAGTGAGAGAGAGAGAGAGCGCACAAACAGGGGGAGCAGCGGAGGGAGAGGGACAAGCAGGCTCCCCGCTGAGCAGGGAGCCCAACATGGGGCTGGTTCCCAGGACCCTGGGATCATGACCCGAGAAAGGCAGATGCTTAACCAACTGAGCTACCCAGGTGTCCCTCTAAGATTCTTATTATCATTTCCCTTGATATTTTCCACCTGCCTTACAACTTGGCTTGTTTCATGGACTTCAAGATTCTTTGCCCTAAATGATCTCATGTATGGATACTAGAAGAATTATTCTCAAATATGATTTTCATCATATTATTCTTGCTTAGGAATAAGTTATGGCCTAATATTGCACCAATTCCCAAATTCTTATTCTGGCCTCCATGTTTTCACCATTACAATATGGGGTTCATAGGAAAATACCTTGCTATCTACAAATCATTTATATAAATGTAAGGAATTACTATGAACAATAAGGGACTTCTAGTATCTACTGCGTGCTAACAAGGCCAATATCTTGCTTTGTTTCTTATTCTGAAAAGTTTGTTTTACACAGGGAAGAAACTAAAATACAAAGCTGTGCTCACATCCCACCATACTATTATTTTGTAAATGCTATCAATAGCTATTTTTCAAGAGTTTTTTTTTTTTTTTTAAAGGAAAGCTTCCTGTTTCAATTATCTATTGCTGCACAACAAACTACCCCAAAGCTTAGTGGCCTGAAGCAAAACAATTTATTATTTCTCATGACATTGTGGGTTTGGCTGATGGGTTCTTTTGTTTCAGGGATATTTGTTGGGATCAGTCTGTGTCTGAGTTCAGCTGGTGGCTGAGCTGGGGTGCCTTAGTTCTCCTCCATGTGTTTTCTCTCTGCACGATATCTTGTCTTTCAGGGCCTAAGTAGCCTTTTCCCCTCGCCAGCAGGATCTAACCCAGGCTTTCTTAGAGCATGGCAGCTGGGCTCCAAGAAAGAGCATTCCTAGAAAATAAGCCTCTATTTGTATCATGCTTGCTAATATTTCACTGGCCAAAACAGGTCACAAGGTCAAGCCCAGAGTCAGTGGGGGAGGGAACTACACAAGGGCATAAACACTGGGAGGAGTTATTCATTGGGAGCTACCAATATGTCTACCACAGTTCCCTTTCTCTTTTTTTACACTTTTTCCCCCTTAATCAATAGGTTATTTTTTAGAGCCGTTTTAGGTTTACAGAAAAATTGAACAAATAGTATGGAGTTCTCAAACCTTCTTCCCCTCACAGTTTCTCTTCTTATTATTTTTAATATTTATTTATCTATCATCTATTTATTTAAATATTTTATTCATTTATTTGACAGAGAGAGAGAGCAAGCACAAGCAGGGGGAGTGGCAGAGGGAGAGGGAGAAGCAGGCTCCCCACCGAGCAGGGAGCCCATGTAGGGCTCAATTCCGGGATCCTGGGATCATGACCTGAGCCGAAGGCAGATGCTTAACTGACTGAACCACCCAGGTGCTCTTGTTTATTTTTAACAAATAAAAATTGCATATATTTAAGATATACAATGTGATGTTTTGATATATGTATATACTGTGAAATGATGATCACAATCAGACTACTTAACATATCCATCGCCTCCCCTAGTTATGATTTTTTTGTATAAAAAATTTGTTCTCTTAGCAAATTTCAAGTGTACAATGCATTATTACTAACTATAATCAGCATGTTGTATATTAGGTCTCCAGAATTTATTAATCTTATATCTAAAGTTTGTACCCTTTGATCAATATCTCCCCTTTCTCCCACCTTCAACCTTTGGTAACCACCATTCTACTCTGTCACTATAATTTTGACTTATTTTTTAAGATTCTACATGTAAATGAAATCATGTGATATTTGTCTTTCTGTGTCTAGCCTATTTCACTTAGTATAATGTCTTCCAGGTTGTCACAAATGGCAGGATTTTCTTCTTTTTACAGGCTGAAAATTACATTACATTAGGGTGGCACCTTAGTTACAATTGAGGAACCAATGTTGACACATTTTATTAGTTGAAATGCATAGTTTACATTAAGGTTCACACTTTGTGTTATAGAGTTTTATGGGTTTTTAAAAAGATTTTATTTATTTGAGTTAGAGTGAGAGAGAGAGAGAGAGAGAGAGAGAGAGAGAGAGCACAAGCGGGGGGAGGGGCAGAGGGAGAGGGAGAAGCAGGCTCTCCAGTGAGCAGGGAGCCCAAAGCGGGGCTCGATCCTGGGATTCCAGGATCATGACCTGAGCCTGAGGCAGACACTTAACCGACTGAGCTACGCAGGTGCCCCTAGAGATTTAAGGTTTTTGACAAATGCACAATGTCTTGTATTTAACATTATAATATCATACCAAATAGTTTCACTGCTCTAAGACTCTTGTGATCCACCTATTCATCTCTACCTCCATTTTCAATCCCTGGCAATTACTGAACTTTTTATTGTCTCCATAGTTTTGCCTTTTCCAGAATGTCATATAATTGGAATCATACAGTATGTAGCCTTTCCAGACTGGCTTCTTTAACTTGCAATATATAATTAAGGTTCATTTTTCCTTTTGTTGGCATTTGGTGGCACAAGCAGGTCAGAGGTAGACCAGACTATAGCCTCAAGGCCTCCCTCTTGGGATTTCTACCATGCATTGTTTTTGGAAGACATTTGAATAGTTTTTCATGAGGAACCCAGACAGGATGGGAAAATAAGCAGACAATTGTGCTAGCTACTGGTGTGTCTGGCTAACTTCTGAATAACAGCTGTGGTAGATTGTTAAAGTAATTGTCCCTAATGAATCATGCCTCCCAGGATCTATGCACTTTTATGGTTCCCTCCCACACTGATGCTTGGCCAAGTAACTTGCTTTGGCTATTGGAATAGTAGCAAATGTGACATAAACAGAAGCTCGGAAAACCCTTGTGATTTGTAGCTGCCTTCTCTTGTTCCTGGGATTTCTCCTGCCACCATATGAAAAAGACCAGGCTGACCATCTTGAGGATGAGAAACGACACTGAGAGGCCCAGCTGACAGCACCAACTGCCACACATAGGGGTGAGGCCATCTAGACCATCCAGCCCTAGCTGAACTATCAGGTAGTTACAGCCATATGAATGACCCAAGAGAGTCCAGTAGTAGAAGCACCCAGCTTAGTCCAGCCCAAACTCCTGATTCCCAACATTTGTGAGCATAATAAAATGGTTGTTTTTTGCTACTAAGTTTTGAGGTGGTTTTTTGCAAGCAATAAATAATTGCTTCAATAAATTTGAGTTACAGGTTATGGATCATTGGCTAAAACCGGCCTTGCCGTAAATATGCAGCTAGGACCTGAACACGTACAGATAAGAGTAATTAAATACTTTGAAGGAACCAAAACTTTACATTCTTTAGAAACTAAGAAATGTTGTTTTTAAAGATGTCTCCCTTTTCTTCATATCACTGAGAGCCACTTATTAATAGGATGGAAAGTTAATCTTATCCAACAAACAATGAAAATTATAAATATGTAAGAATAAATTTTCCAAGAAAGGTGAAGGATCTATGTGCAGAAATTTACAAAATTTAATGAAGAACATAAAACAAATATGGAGATATATACTAGGCTTCTGGACAGAAAGAACTAATATAAAAACCTCGGTCCTCACAAGATTAATAAATAAATTAAATGAAAGTATGTATTAGAATTCCAATGGCTTATGGGCTGGATATACTCTGCTGCTCTAGATGTACCCCCTACCCTTCTCCATCCTGATCTGTGCCCCAGCTGACTGCCCCATATGGAGTGTATCAACCCCCTCTCTTACTCTCTGGTGCCTGGCTGGGTTTGGCTAATAGGAAGCCTTGGTAGGCATTCTGGAGATAGGAGGCGAGGAAGGTCAGGACATTGATCTCCACAGCTTTTTCCCAGCCAGGTGATATGGGTCAGCTATGGCTTCTACAGAAGGCTACAACTCCTGTTGGTAACCCTCTCCAATGCAGTTATTCTCTCAGGACTCTAGTTAAACTTCTGCCTTCCCTTCAACCTTCAGACCCAGAGGTGGTAATGGCTGTTTACTATAGCTAGCCTGAAGGTGCATCACCATCCCTTTTCAGTACCCCTCATCTCATTCACACATGTCTCTTTCTAAAGGATATCTCCATTTTTGAACTCTGAAAACATGTCTGTTAATTTGTTTTGTAGTTCATTAGCCATTTGACTTAAATCTCTTTAAATCTCCCTCCCCACTTTAAAGAAACTTCCTTGTTGAAAACCTTTCTCCTATGTAGCTGGTGATAATTCCAACTTTCCTTAGTATCAACATGTTTGCCCAGATGTGGCAGTATCATATGTACACTTGCCAGTATGGTACTGATGGTGTGTTTATGACAACGTTGTTTGTTTTTTGTCAACCTTTTTTTTTTTTTTTTAAACCTACATCCTTTAGATACCATCATTTAAAGTTCTGGTTATAATTATTTGTAGATACCATCTTTCTGTTTTTAAGTAAGGGCAGCACTATAACATAGTGGTTCAAAGAACACACCCTGGTGTCAGACTTAATTTTTTTTTTTTTAATTTATTTGAGGGGCACCTGGGTGGTGCCATCGGTTAAGCATCCCACTCTTGGTTTCAGCTCAGGTCATGACTGATCTCAGGGTTGTGGGATTGAGCCTTGCGTCAGGCTCTGCACTTAGCATGGAGTCTGCTTAAGATTCTCTCCCCATCTCCCTCTGCCGCTACCCCCTGTGCTGTTTCTCTAAAATAAGTAAATAAATCTTTAAAAAATGTCATTTGCATATAGGTGACACACAACGTTACATTAGTTTCAGGTGTAGGACTTCATGATTCTGCAACTCTATAGGTTATGCTATACTCACCACAAGTATAGCTCCCATCTATCACCGTACAATGCTATTATAATATCATTGACTATATTTCTTATGCTTTGCCTTTTATCCCTGTGACTTATTCATTATATAACTGGAAGCCTGTATCTCCCATTCTCCTTCACCCATTTTGCCCATTCACCCCATTCTGGCAACCATCAGCTTGTTTTTTGTAGACATAATGGGTTTTTATCACAGCTCTCCTACTTACTAGCTGTGTGACTTTGGTTTAGTTACTTAACTTTATTGTGCTTCAGGTTCCTCATCTGTAAAATCAGCATTATAATCTGTCCCCTAAGTCTGAGATGATTAAAATGATGTGATTCACATAAAGCACTTATAATAGTGCCTACCACATATTCTCAAACAATATTAGCTTTTGTTATATAATGTGGACAGCATCTCAGACCCTGAAGGCAGCTTCTTGTCAGGCCAGGCCTCTCTTAGAACTTTAAAAAATTAAGTCTTAAAAATAAACTTAAAATTGATTGAAGGCCTAAATGTGGGGCCTGAAATCAAAAATCCTAGAGGAGAACACAGAGGGTAATTTCTCTAACATTGACTATAGCAACATTTTTCTAGATATGTCCCTTAAAATAAGGGAAACAAAAGCAAAAATAAACTATTGGGACTACGTCAAAATAAAAGATTTTTCACAGTGAAGGAAACCATCAACAAAACAAAAGGCCAACCTACTGAATGGGAGAAGATATTTGTAAATGGTATATCTGATAAGGGGTTAATATCCGCAATATATAAAGAACTTCTACAACTCATCACCAAAATAACAATCTGATTTTAAAATGGGCAGAGGAACTGAATGGAAAATTTTCTAAAGAAGACATCCAGGTGGCCAATGGACACAAGAAAAGATGTTCAACATTACTCATCATCAGGGAAATGCAAATCAAAGCCACAATGAGATATTACCTCACACCTGTGGCTAAAATAAAAAAGACAAGAAATAAGTGTTGGTGAGGATATGGAGGAAAAGGAACCCTTGTACCCTGTTGGTAGGAATGTGAATTGGTAAATACTGGAAAGCAGTATGGAGGGTTCCTCAAATTTAAAAGTAGAAATATCATATGAGGGGCGCCTGGGTGGCTCAGTCGTTAAGTGTCTGCCTTCAGCTCAGGTCATGATCCCGGAGTCCTGGGATTGAGCCCCGCATCGGGCTCCCTGCTCGGCGGGAAGCCTGCTTCTCCCTCTCTCACTCCCCCTGCTTGTGTTCCTTCTCTCACTGTGTCTCTCTCTATCAAATAAATAAAATCTTAAAAAAAAAAAAAGAAATATCATATGATCCAATAATTCCACTCCTGGGTATTTACTCAATGAGAATGAAAACACTAATTTGAAAAGATATATGCACCCCTATGTTTATTGTGGCATTATTTACAATAGCCAAGATATGGAAGCAGCTCAAGAATCCATAGATAGATGAATGGATGAAGAGGATGTGGCACACACACACACACACACAGAGAATGGAATATGACTCAGTCAAAAAAGGATGAGATTGTGCCATTTGAGACAACATGGATGGACCTAGAGGGTATTATGCTTAGGTGAAATAAGTCAGACTGAGAAAGAGAAATACCATATGATTTCACTCATATGTGGAATCTAAAAAACAAAACAAATGAATAAACAAACAAAAAGCAGAATCAGATCTGTAAATACAGGGAACAAACTAATGGTTACCAGAGAGGAAGGGGGTGAAAGGATGGGCAAAATGGGTGAAGAGGAGTGGGAGATACAGGCTTTCAGTTATGGAATGAATAAGTCACAGGGATAAAAGACACAGCACAAGAAATATAGTCAATGATATTGTAATAGCACTGTATGGTGACAGAGGGTGAGATAGCATAACCTATAGAGTTATGGAATCACGGAGTTGTACACCTGAAACTAATGTAACATTGTGTATCAACAGACTCAAATAAAAAAATTTTAAAAAGGAAAAAAAAATTAGTCTTTATTAGGACCTTACCATGTGCAAAATCCTCTGTTAGGGGTATAAAAATGAAGCTTTTATAAGGAAGTATGGCCACCTGACATTTTGCTCCTATGCCGAGACCCTTGTTTGATTAGTTGGGGAACATGTCTTTATTACATATTATTTACTGTGGGCCTGCTGTGGAGAATATGAAAAATAATTGTACACTATCCTTTCTCTCAAGGAGTTTTCAGGAAAGATTAAAAAAACTGACAAAGATGGTAGTACAGGATATGTTAGAAGACAATCTATGCTAAGTGCAAGGTGACAATAAGTGTTGTAGAAGTTCAGGGAAGGGTGAGATCTGTGAGGCTAAAGGAGGCAGGGCAGGCTTCCTAGAAAACCTAATGCTTGAGCTGGGCCTTGAAGGATTTATTAGATAGAAAGGAGGAAGGAAGACATTCCAGGCAGGGCACACAATCTAAATAAAGCAGAGGCTGATGGGGCTATGTGAATTCTGGTGACTGTGAAGAGATCATTAAGGGATGTACCAAGGGGCCCTCAACTTGCAGTGTTTGAGTTTTCCCCACATTTAACCCCCACCCCCTGCCCTTTTCTTCTTCCCTTACTTCTAGCACAACTGGTTCCCCTCAGAGCCTCTGCCTCGCAAGATAACATTGTGGGAATTTATTTGGCTTGGCAGATAGAAAGATTGTTCAGCTCAAGTCCAGGCTCCCTAAGGGCTGTTACAAAGTTCCTACCTGGCCAGTAATGTTCTGTGCATACTCAAGCATGTGTTTGTTGTTCATTGTATGAAATGGGAAGAAGAAAGGCATGGCTTCTGTAAGAAGTTTGTAGCAGAAATCTGATAAACTGCTAGGATCTTTAAGAGAAAATTTTGAGCAGCCTAAGGCAGATTAACTTTTACACAGCCATGTGCTCCAAAGAGCAGGGAAATTAGATAGGAGAGGAAACAGGTGGAGAGATCTCCTGACAAGGATGCAAAATCATGGGGCTTCATTCAAAGACATTCTGGAGCATACAGCCTATGCAAACATATGGCATTGTAATGTGGGGGAAATTTTCTTTATCCAACTGAAACAGGGTCACAGCAGAGAAGACTCATAAGGCACTGAAAGCTTTTTTTCCCTCTGTGCAAAAAAGATGCAGGACAAGTATTTTGAAGGTTCTGAAATCTAAATGGGAGCATACTAAGAAGGTCCCCACTTTCTCTCTTACAATTTCTAAGAATATGAAGCAATAGAAATTGAATAGTCACAAAGCATATGGTGCAAAAATTTAACATTTTTTCCTTTATATTACAGAGTTCAACTTTGCTCTGAACCCAGCTCAGACTCATACAGTGATTTTTAATCCAAGTTTTATTTAAATTCCAGTTAGCTAACATACAGTATAATATTAGTTTCAGGTGTAGAATTTAGTAATTCATCACTTACATATGACATCCTGTGCTCATCACAAGTGCACTCCTTAATACCCATCACCTATGTAACCCATCCCCCTGCCCACCTCTCCTCCAGTAACCCTCAGTTTGTTCTCTATAGTTGATTCTGTTTCTTGTTTGCCTCTATTTCCCTCTTTATGTTCATTTATTTTGTTTCTTAAATTCCACAGATGAGTGAAATATGGTATGTGTTTCTCTGACTGACTTATTTCCCTTAGACTAATATTCTCTAGCTCCATCCATATTGTTGCAAATGGCAAGATTTCATTCTTTTTGATGGCTGAGTAATATTCCATTGTCTCTCTCTCTCTCTCTATATATATATATACCATATCTTCTTTACCCATTCATCAGTCAATGGACACTTGGGCTGTTTCCATAATTTGGCAAATGTAGATAATGCTGCTATAAACATCAGGGTGCATGTATACCTTTGAATTAGTATTTTTGTATTCTGTGGGCAAATACCTAGCACTGCAATTGCTGGAACATAGGGTAGTTCCATTTTAAACTTTTTCGAGGAACTTCCATACTGTTTTCCACAGTGGCTGCACCAGTTTGCATCCCCACCAACAGTGCCTTCCTTCATATCCTTCCACATCCTCACCAAAACCTGTCGTTTCTTATGTTGTTGATTTTCATCATTCTGACAGGTGTGAGGCGATATCTCATTTTAGTTTTGATTTGTATTTACCTGATGATCAGTGATGTTGAGTATCTTTTCATGTGTCTGTTAGCCATCTGTAAGTCTTCTTTGGAAAAATGTCTATTCGTGTCTTCTGCCCATTTTTAAACTGGATTATTTGTTTTTTGGGTGTTGAGTAGTATCAGTTCTTTATATATTTTGGATACTAACCCTCTATCAGATATGTCACTTTCAAATATCTTCTCTCATTCCACAGGTTGCTTTTAGGGTTTTTTTTTTTTTTATTATTATTTCCTTTGCTGTGCAGAGGCTTTTTATTTTTTTTTGCTCACTAGAAAAGATTCTATTTTCTTTAAAAAAATTATTTTTATTATATTATGTTAGTCACCATACAGTACATCATTTTGTTTTTGATGTAGTGTTCCATGATTCACTGTTTGTGTATAACACCCAGTGCTCCATGTAATACATGCCCTCCTTAATACAGAGGATTTTTAAATTTATTTATTTATTTAATTAATTAATTTTTAAAAAAGATTTTATTTATTTATTTGAGAGAGAGAGTGAGAGAGAGAAAGAGCACAAGAGGGGGGAGCGGGAGAGGGAGAAGCAGACTCCCTGCTGAGCAGGGAGCCCAATGCAGGACTCGATCCCGGGACTCCAGGATCATGACCTGAGCCAAAGGCAGTCGCCCAACCAACCGAGCCACCCAGGCGCCCCAGAGGATTTTTATTTTGATGAAGTCCCAATAGTTTATTTTTGCTTTTGTTTCCCTTGCCTCAGGAGACTATCTAGTAAGAAGTTGCTATGGCTGATGTCAAAGAGGTTGCTGCCTGTGTTCCTCTCTAGGATTTTGATGATTACCTGTCTCACATTTAGGTCTTTCATCCATTTTGAATTTATTTTTGTGTATGGTGTAAAAAAGTGGTCCTGTTTCATTCTTTTGCATGTTTCTGTCCAGTTTCCCCAACACCATTCATACAGTGATTTATAATTATTATAATTATTATTATATCAGACCACCTGGTCTTTTGGGCCTTGTGCATATATTTACTGCTGAGGACCATAGATATTGCCAGGCCCTTCTCTAGATCCCTATACTTTGGTACCTCCTCTTCTGGCTCATTAATGCTTCTTTTAGTATTTCTATGTTCCCTTTCTCCTAATGGGGGCTTAGGAACCCTCTGCTTCTTTCCCTACATCTTGCAGAAGTGTGTAAGCTTATGCAAGAATGTCCTCAAGCCCACTTTCCTTGCTTCTTCTTTTAGTCTTAACTACTCCGTTGCTTTCACACCATATTGTGCAAAGAACCAGGGGCTTAGGGGCTTCCCTGTGCATCTTATAGTCTCCTGAGGCTATGGCTGGGGAAGCAGGGCACAAGGCTTAGATGTTTTTTTTTTTTAATTTTTTAATTAACATATAATGTATTATTTGTTTCAGGGGTACAGGTCTGTGATTCATCTATCTTACACAATTCACAGCACTCACCATAGTACCTACCCTCCCCAATGTCCATCACCCAGACCCCCCATCCTTCCCACCCCCCTCCACTCCAGCAGCCCTCAGTTTGTTTCCTGAGATTAAGAGTCTCTTATGGTTTATCTCCCTCTCTGGTTTCATCTTGTTTCATTTTTCCCTCCCTTGCCCTATGATCCTCTGTCTTGTTTCTCAAATTCCTCATATCAGTGAGATCATATGATACTTGTCTTTCTCTGATTGACTTATTTCACTTAGCATAATACCCTCTAGTTCCATCCACATCATTGCCAATGGCAAGATTTCATTTTTTGATGACTGCATAATATTCCATTGTATATATATACCATCTCTTCTTTATCCATTCATCTGTTGATGGACATCTAGGCTCTTTCTATAGTTTGGCTATTATGGACATTGCTGCTATAATCATTGGGGTGCATGTGTCCCTTTGGATCACTACATTTTTATCCTTGGGGTAAATACCCAGTAGTGTAATTGCTGGGTCACAGGGTAGCTCTATTTTCAACTTTTTGAGGAACCTCCATACTGTTTTCCAGAGTGGCTGCACCAGCTTGCATTCCCACCAACAGTGTAGGAGGGTTCCCCTTTCTCAGCATCCTCGCCAATATCTGTGATTTCCTGACTTGTTAATTTTAGCCATTCTGACTGGTGTGAGGTGGTATTTCATTGAGGTTTTGATTTGTATTTCCCTGGTGCTGAGTGATGTTGAGCACTTTATTCCCCAATCTTACCTGGGGTTCTTCCCCTGCAATTCCACATGGAAATTTCAATCTAATGGGTCAAACCAAGAGAATCAAATCTCAATTCTTTGCTTTCCCTCTTACCCCATCCTTTCTTCTCTAGCTCCAGAAGGCTTCTCTTTTTCCTGTGGGGTGGGAAGTTCCCATATAATATAACTTGCATTCTTATTCTATGATTTAATTTATGAAGAGTCCTCCAATTTTGGTTATTGAAATTTAATAGCTCAGCCTTTACGACTGTGAGAATAGCCTTTCTTTTCCTGAAAAGGCTGAGTTTCAAGATTGATGTCTTCATATGGATTTTCAAAAGCCTAGTTAGAAACTTAAAGCTGAGCAATGACTTTTGTTATAGGTCTTCTGTCTTTCTCCTTTATAAAAAGTCATAATCTCTGGGATCTAGGTTTAACCACAGAAGGTTTGGTCAGTGGTACTCAACTGGGGTTGATTTTGTTTTCTAGAGAACATTTGACAAAATCTGGAAACATTTTTGTTTGTCACAGCTGGAGGTTGGTGTTGCAGGTGTCTAGTGGGTAGAGGCCAGGGATGCTGCTAAACATCCTACAATGCACTGGACAACCCCCTACATTGTCAAGAATGCTTAGGCTGAGAAACCCTGGTCTAGGCCTACACAATTAATGACCAAGAAGGGAAAACCTATTGAGTGATATTTTAAAATGTTACCCTGCTGCTTTTAGTATGCAGTAATGTGTTGTAAGTGTTGAGATGTAAGCAAGTTGATACCAGTAGGTTTTTTTTCACTTCAGTCTTCACTGCAGCCTTTAAACTTATAAAACTGTTAGTAATGAGTGATTAGCTAGTATTTAAACTTTTCAATTTAACGAGTAGTAAACCACAAGTATTATTATCTGTGTTCTATCTACCAACCCCAGCCTGCATAAAAGTTTGCTCATAAAGCCACACATAGGCAACACTGTATACTTACTGAGAGTCTTCTGAATTGTAGGCATAATGCCTAGAAAGAACTAATCAGCTTTGACAGTGTTGGACTTGGTAAACCCAAATGTACAGTGTGATAACAAATGTTATGGCTGAGATGACCATATAGTTTATTTCCCAAACTGGGACACATTTGAGAGTGAGAGTTCTATTAATAATCATATTAGGACAATAGTTATAAACTGAAACTGTCCAGGAGCAAGTCCTAATCATAGCCCTCTTGAAAGTGACTACCAATGAATATCCAATTAATTCCTTATGAAGTGTAAGTGCTAGCAGCTTACAATATATCTCTTTCTAGAAGGAATTATATTTTCACTTGAGGCTTTAGGTGACCTAAGAGCCTTTGGATCTAAAATAACACAGTTGTGACAATCCTAGGGTTGACTAGCAGTGGAAAAATTGGGAGCAGGAAATACCTTTCTGGGATTCCTCAAATTCTACTAGGCATGTGGTCACGTTTTCTGCCAATCTTTTGGGGGAAGTCAGTAGTTCTGGGCTCCTATGAAACACTTTGATGACAACTCTCTCTTTTACGCATGAATCATTCAAAGTGGCTATATGACTGAAACAGGTAAGTCACCTTGACTAATTTGTGCTAGTTGTTTAGCCTCTAAGTAAGGTAGCTAGTTGGTATTTGGTTTCCAGAGCTAATTTAATACCAGCAGATGGTGCTAAAATGTACAGTTTCTCCCTCTTAAGATAAATATCTAAATTTTCCTTAAAACCATAAACTAAATAAATGTAGGCATATTAACTATTTGTTCTGGAAAGTTCAGATGAGGGTTATGTTTCTCACCATTTAATTTCCTTGAACAGAGCTCCACCTGAAACCTAGGGGGCCCCTTACACTCATACATCCAGAGCTCCTTTCGAGGTAAATCAGTTTTCCTTCAGTTAGAATCTCACCCACAGGGAGGCAATTAAAGTACAGAAGATTTTTATCTCATGCCCCAACTGGGAGGCAAAACTTAACCAGAGATCTATCTGCATAGCTCAGCAAAAGATGACTGTTTGCTACTTCTTGAGATTTTTAGTATTATTTCTTCCCAGCAGAGTACCAGTCTCCCAAGAAGAAAAAATTCTTCTTAATTCATGAATCTTTCCTCATAGACATAAAGAACATTAGAGCTTATAGGGCATTTAGCAAGCAAGCAAGTCAGTAGCTTTCCAACTATTTTTAACATTGCAACAATTTTTTTTTTCAACTAGAATCTTTCATGGAAGCCAATTTATAACACAGATAGAAGGCGAATTGCTCTGTTGAAATATGTGTTAGGGGGTTTGGATTTGTGCTCTCTTGGCCTCTCCTTGACTTTTTCATCTATGAGGTAACCGTTGAGCCATGTGCTCAAGCCATGCCTTTGAGTTTGAAGCCTAGGGTTCCACAGAACAGTTTGAAAACTATGATTGCATTCCAGCTCCATCATTTACATACTGGGAAACTGAATCCTGTGAGGGAAAATGCTCAAGGGTATAAAAGATGGATGGAAAGGCCATTTAGTCTGTTTGGCAGGGTTAAAGTCCATGTGCATGTACAGAGCATGTAGTAGAGCTCTAGTTCTCTGGAGCCTCTTGTGAATGGATGTAGATGTGCACATAGGTCATGTCCTACTTATAACCATATTTAATGTTTTAATAGCGCCCCTCTTCTTCAGTTCATATCCTTGGGAGAAGTGTAAACTCCCCACCTCTGCCAAAGATACCCTTGGGTTAATACCTCATGACCCTCTGATACATACCCTCACTGGGTATAGGTAGCGTACTCTTGTTTTGGCCCAAATAAAATTTTGAAATCTTCCCCTTAACTTAAAGCATCCTAATATTACCTTTCTGTGACTTTCTTCTCCCCTATGTACTTGGGCTTTTATGGTAGGGAGAAAAAGATCTGCTGATCTTATTCAGGCCAAGATGCTTTCTTCAGATGTTCTATCTTTGACCAAATTGAACCTCTTTATTCCTTTCGTATAATGCAAGCTTTCTTCCCTTTGAGCAGAGATGCCACTTCTCATGGAATTTTGGGGGAGGAGACCAAGGCAGATGTCTAGAGATATATGCCTTCTCAGTGAAGTGGGTACCTGAGGTTTTGGAGTGGGGGGCTCCTGTGACAAGGGTTAGTGAGAAAATAAACAAACCAGCATGCATGGCCCAAGACATATATGCCATGGCAGGAAACATACTCAGAAAGCATTTGTCAGGTTCTCTTAAATATAATGCCAGATGATCTCAGGGCCTCAGGTGAGTGATATCCACCACAATGTGAATGGTACTCCTCGAGTTGTATGACTTTGAGATACTAAACATGGTGTTAATTAGATTTACAGCCCCAACTTCTGGGGCTCTAACATGGATGTATTTGTGTGGACAAATCATGATTATTAGGACAAAGAGGGTCCATAGAGATTACATAGTTCAACCATGTGATTTTACAGATGAATTTTTTAAAGTGGTTTCCACACCCAACATGGAACCCAACACAGGGCTTGAACTCATGACCATATTAAAACCTGAGCTGAGATCAAGAGTCAGATGCTTAACCAACTGAGCCATCCAGGTTGAATTGTAAAAACCCAAATAATAGAAAGGGATTTCTCAAGGCCACATACATGATGGCAGAATTTGGACCAGAAGCCAGGTTTCCTAAGTCCCACTTGATTGTTCTCACCAGTGCACATGAAGCTTGCTCCTCCATAAGTGTAAGGATCATGAATCCAGCTCCCCTGGGAAATGGAGTTCTATGAATGGCACTAAAGTATTTGTATTCTTCAGTTGCATTTTGAAGTGTTAAGAGCAAGATGAGGGGTTTGCTAGAGGAGCTGGGGTATCTGGAGGGTCTGGGGAACTTTACCTGGGTTCGTCATATCAACCCAGGAAATCTTAGACCCAGGTGAGTGCTGGAGCCTTTACTAATAGGCTCAAAAGCTTAATAGGAAGAATGTGAACATTTAAAAAAATATCCCCCTCATTGCCCAGGATACTCTAAGACCACCCTCAGTGCTAGGAGATAAAACCCAAACACTGGCAGATTTTCTTAAGACAGTCAGACTTGAGAACCTAAGATAACTTAACATACTAAAATAATACAGTTAAGCAGACTCCTCATGCCTAACTTCCAGTCTCATTCACTTAAATATAATTTAGGTAACATCATGAAAAACAACATTCTTCTTGTGAGTGGATGTGGATTGCGAGAAAAATGATCACATGACTTAGCCTTGGCAAGCAGAGAGAAAGCACTAAATTTGGCCCTTATGAAAATGTGTTCTGTAAATGGCTGGTGATCACACAAGTGATAGGGCTTGTTCAACACTGTGTGTATGTGTGTGTGTGTGTGCTTGCATGTTTAGGTCATAGATTTACAGATATCAGCTCTCAAAGTAACCTTATTTATCCCAAGCCCCTTGTTCTACCAATGGTAAACAGTGAGAATGAAAAATGGGCAGTGACTTGCCCAAGGTCATGCAATGCATCAATGACAAAACCTAGGCTAGATCATAATTCCTGTACTCCTTCCTCCTCACCTTACTTTGCACTGGGCTAATACGATTGGGGCACTCCTCCCACAAGCCATCATTTAACTCTTTTCTTTGCTTTAAACAGTGGCTTTTGCCTGTTGTCTCTGAAACAATATCCTTTACTATAGCAACAGGATTATCTGGAGACTGGAACTGGCCTGTGTTAGGCTGCAAAAGCCCCTACTGCTCTTGAGACAAATACCTGGTGAAGCAAAAAGGTAGGCAGGAGAGCAGTGTGCATATGGCCACAAAAGGCCATATGAAGAGTAACCCTAAACTGGAAGCCATATGGTCCTTTGAAGTAGCTGACAGTGGCATAAAGGGAGTTTGGTGTGACCATTGTGATTGATTCAACAAACATTTATTAAGGGCCAATTTTATATCAGATACTTTGGTGTAGTAGAACATAGCTTTTAGCATCCGAATGTCCAAATTCTACTTAGACCACTTGCTTGAAGTGTGATCTCAGACAGGTCATCCCATGTTTCTTCCTTTCTTTCTTTTTTAAAGATTTTATTTATTTATTTGAGAGTGAGAGAGAGTGAGAGAGAGCACGAGCCAGGGGGAAAGGCAGAGGGAGAGAGACAAGCAGACTCCCTGCCCAGTAGGGAGCCTGACACAGGGCTTGATCCCAGGACTCCGGGACTGTGACCTGAGCTAAAGGCAGATGCTTAACCAACAGCCACCCAGGTGGCTGTTGTTTCCGAGCCTTAGTTTTACCATTTTTTATATAGGAAGAGTAATAGTATCTACCTTCCAGCATTGTTGGGAGGACTTTAGATGAAATAATATATGTAAAGGACCTATACAGCTTCTAGTATATAGTGAGTGTGGAATAAATGTTCTTTGCTTGCTACATGGAATGAAGAGGTGAACATGTAGGAGCTAGCCTACCAAAGGAAATTGATTTCTTCTTTGGATTGGTGCTGGACTTCTAGACAAAGAGAATACATTAGTAATGGTGTATATTAGCTTCTGTAAATTTTCTTTGTGACATCTTTGTGGACAGAATGAAGAAACATGGGCTGAATGATGGAGTAGCATAGGATCCATAATCTGAACCCCAAAATGGTTGATTGATGTTTTATGACAGCCTAAAGGAGATATCTAGTTCTACACTGGACTTGTTCCTTTTCTAGACAACATTTTAATCAGTGATATGGATGAAGATATAGACAGTGATATAGACAGTGATATCATTAAATTGCAGTTGACAGAAAACTGGGAGAAAGTGCTAATATGTTGAATGTCAGAATCAAGATGTAAAAAAGTTTTGGATAAGCTAGTATAACATGTCAAAACAAACACAATGACATTAAATATGAACAAAATAGGTCCTGCTTTTGCAACTACAAATGTCTAGGAGAGGGAGATCTGACTGGATTACAATTCTTATGGCTAAGACTTGGAGTTGCAATGATAAGGAAAATCTGTGTCCTCAGATGGCCTACCGAGAGAGTCCCAGTCCTTGCCTCAGGGCTCTTCCGGGTTCTTCTCCCTGTTTTGCTTCCCAAATGCACCAATCCGGGTCCTTCTCCCTGCCCCACTTTGTGCACGTGCCAAAAGAGCCAAGTATGCAGAAGCAGAAGTGTATAAATTGCCCCCTTTGTTTGTGCTTGGGGCTCAGACCTTTGGAGACCACTCTCCTCTGAGCCCACTGGTGTTAAATAAACCTCTTATCCTCCAAGATCTCTGAGTGCCGCTTGGTTCTTCCTTCGGGCAATCCAGTCCAGGTTCCATAACATTTGGTTTCCTGACTGGGAAACCCAACCTCACTGGCCCATTGTTGCCACAGGTTTGGGGGCAACAGCGGGGTAGTTACGGAATGAGGGATCATAATGGAGGAGGCACACCCTGCCTAATTTTTGGCAGTCTCCCACCCCGGTCGCCTCAGGCTGGCCCCTCTCCGCTGTTCCCGCTGGACTCGAAGAGACTTGGCAGGTGAGGACCTGGTCCCGATGTCGGATTCCGGTAAGGCCTGGGGCCCCAGTACCCAGACAGGCCCACCCCAATTGGGGTGGAAGGGGAGCTTGATCCTCTCCCAGAGACCTCTTAGAGGTCTCACAAGTAGGGATTCCCAGGGAAGGAATGTAATAACTTCTGGAGTGTGAACATGTGAGTGAGTGCAGTCCGACCTGGCTTGCTCAAGCAGACTGATTCTGTGACTCCACGGGTGAGCACCCTTAAGGTCCCCAGAAACCTACAGAGTCTGAGTGGGCCCATCTGTGATTCTGTGGTGAACTGCATACAGTCTAGGGTGGCATCGGAATAGTTTCTGATCATAAGTCACAATGCTGAGACTACTACGGCTAAGCCTCACCTAAGCTCCTTTGGGACACAGCCAGATGGGCATCTGATTGGTCTCCTCATCTCAGGAGGCACCCCCCCTTTGTCTGTCTCTGTGCCACCGCACACGGGGACATCACCATGGGGTCAGGGCAGAGGAAACCTTCTGTTCTAGAGACCATGATCAAAAATTTCAAGAAGGGGTTTTTGGAAGACTATGGAGTCAGGATGAACCCTGGCAAGTTGAGAACTCTATGTGAATTGGAATGGCCTACTTTTGATGTCAGGTGGCCTTCAGAAGGGACATTGGATGTCCCAACGATTCATCGAGTATGGCGAGTTTTAACAAGAGAACCAGGACACCCTGACCAGTTTCTGTACATTGACTCCTGGCTAGGAATTGCTCAGACCCTTCTCCCCTGGGTGCAATTCGCTTGCAATAGGCAGGGACAGGCCTGAACTCTAATCACCTCATCCAAGTGACCTAAAGAAAATCAGCAAAAACCCCAGTCTCCACAAATCCTAGCCAGAGATCCTGAGGATGAACCGACCCTGCCTCCACTGTACGTACCCCCAAGACCACCTACACCTGGCCCTTCAGCTCCAGACACTCCACCGCCATTGGTTTTACCAGTGCCCCCAGGCCTAGAGGATCCACTGGTGCCCCCAGGTCCAGAGGATCCACTGGTGCCCCCAGGCCCAAAAGATCCACTTTTTCCAGGACCAGCAGCCAGGCTGTGCCCCAGGCTGGGTGCAAGTGCCCTCCAAATGCTGGTCCAAGAGATGCGGGAACCCGAGAGGCACGATGAAGATGGGGCGGTCCAACCAGGCTGTTCCATGATGTATTATCAGCCCTTCTCCACCACCAATTTCCTCAACTAGAAACATAACACCCCATCCTACTCTGAGAAAGCACAGGCCATGGTAGACCTCATAGAATCCCTCTTCCAGACTCATCAGCCAACCTGGAAAGACTGCCAACAGTTACTCTGCACCTTGTTTAACACAGAGGAAAGGAGGAGAATAATTAAAGTTGCATGGCAGTACCTGGAAGAGCATGCACCAGCGGGAGTCATTGACCCTGCTGCCTGGGCTAATACGGCCACACCTGAAGAGGGCCCAGCATGGGACTTCACCACAACCAAGGGACAGGCCCACATCCACCGGTACCAGGAGGCCCTCCTCCAGGGAATCTGGGCAGGAGCTAAGAAACCCATGGACATGACTAAGGTATCTTCGGTCACTCAACAACCAGGGGAGTCCCCCAGGGACTCCTATGAAAGACTATGTGAATCCTACAGGATATACACTCCATTTGACCCCGAGGCACAGGAAAGTCAACAGATGGTAAACACCTCTTTCGTGGCTCAGGCTGCCCCAGACATCAGAAAAAAAAACTTCAGAAATAGAGGGTTTTGCTGGAATGAACATCACCCAACTAATAGAGATTGCCAATAAGGTCTACATGAACAGGGAGGTTGCAGCCGAAGGGGAAGCCCACAGAAAGATGAAAAAGAAAGTCAGTCTCCTTGCCACCACCCTGAAAGAAAAGGACAACACAAAGATGGGGAGACTCCAACCACCGAAAGGGGGGAAGCCCAGAACCTCCTTGGCAAGGGATCAGTGTGCCTACTATAAAGAAAAAGGGCATTGGAAAAATGAATGCCCCAACCGGGGAAAGGCTCAAAAGCCCAGCTGCTATAAGGAAGAACCCCAAGAGGAGGACCTCATAGGCCTTGCAGGAATGGACTCAGACTGAGGGGGACCAGGCTCTTTCCTCCTTGGCCCCATGAGGCCATGGTCAAAATGAAGGTGGGGGGCCAACCAGCGACTTTTATGTTTGATACTGGGGCCAAGCACTCTGTTGTCACCTCCCCAGGGGCACCTTTCAACAAAAGGACTGCGACCTTCCTTGGGGCCACTGGGACGTGGGCAATACAACAGCCCTTTTGCCAGGCTCACCAGTGTGAACTCGGGGGCCACAAGGTCTGACATGAATTCTTTTATTTGCTCAATTGCCCCATCCCTCTCCTGGGCCAAGATATACTCTCCAAGCTTAGGGCTCAGATAACCTTTGAGCCCACTGGACACACTACCCTCCGATTAAACCCAAGGCAAGAGGAGACGGGGTCTCTAATTATGGCAATTACCATGCCAAGGGAAGAAGAATGGAGGCTATTATGTGCCCAGGCCCAACCAAGCAGTCTGCCGGATTTCAGAATCACCTTCCCTTCAGTATGGGCTGAAAACAACCCACCTGGACTAGCCAGGAATTGGGCCCCTATCATTGTTGGACTGACCCCAGGAGCCCAACCTCAGAGGCAAAGGCAATACCCCCTTCCACAAGAAGCTAAGATTGGCATCCAAGAACATCTGACCAAACTCAAAGAAGCAGGTATTCTAGTTGAGTGCCAGTCGGCCTGGAATACCCCACTCCTGCCAGTCAAGAAGCCAGGAGGGGGATACCGACCAGTTCAAGACCAGTGGGCCATCAACAAGGTGAGCATCTCTCTGCATCCAGTGGTCCCGAATCCATACACCCTCCTCGACCAAATCCCAGGGTTGGCCAGATGGTTCACTTGCCTAGATTTCAAGGATGTCTTCTTCTGCCTCTGCTTAGCTCCCCAGAGCCAGCCACTATTTGCCTTTGAATGGTCTGAACCTGATACAGGGTGCCAGATGCAACTGAGTTGGATGCACCTCCCACAGGGGTTTAAAAACTCACCAACCCTCTTTGGGGAAGCACTGGCCACGGACCTCGCCATCTTCCCAAGAAAGGCCACACGATGCACATTCCTCCAGTATGTGGATGGCCTCCTCCTCGCCAGTGACACACAAGAAGACTGCACAAAGGCACAAAGGCCCTCCTACAGCTCCTGTCAGACTCGGGATACAGAAGGCACAAATCTGCCAACAACAGGTCTGATACTTTGGTTTCCTCCTGACCCAAGGGAAAAGAGAACTAGGGCTGGAGAGGAAAAGGGTCATCATCTCCCTGCCACAGCCCCAGACAAAAAGGGGCCTATGAAAATTCCTGGGGGCTGCAGGATTCTGCCACATCTTGATCCCTGGGTTCTCAGCAATAGCAAGACCCCTTTATGATCTCTTAGGGGGACCAGATCGAGAACCCCCTGCCTGGACTGAGGAGGCAGAAGCCACTTTCACAGAGATAAAGACCACCCTGGGGCAGGCTCCAGAACTGGGCCTACCAGATGTAGAAAAACCCTTCAATCTCTTTGTGCATGAAAAGGAAAAAATAGTGCTCAGGGTACTCACCCAGACTGTTGGACCCTGGAAACAGCCAGTTGTTTACCTATCAAAGAAGTTGGACCCTGTGGCAGAGGGATGGCCACCATGCCTCAGGGCGCTGGCAGCCACAGTCCTACTCATCAAGGGGGCAGACAAACTTACCCTGGGGCAAGAACTTAACATCAAGGTCCCTCATGCAGTTGTGTCCCTCATGAATGCACAGTGACACCACTTCCTTTCCAACTCTCGGCTAGCACAATACCAAGGGCTCCTCTGTGAAAACCCACGGGTCACCCTCAAAACAGTAAGCACATTAAATCCAGCAAACTTTCTCCCCATGGGAAGAGGGGGAACCAGACCATGACTGCTCAGAGGTGACTGATGAAGTCTACGCGAGCTGTCCAAATCTGCGGGATCAAGCCATAAAGAATCCAGAGCTCATGCTGTTCAGCAATGGCAGCAGTTACCTACAAGCGGGTGCCTGGAAAGCAAGTTATGCCATAACCACAACCACTGAAGTCCTAGAAGCTAAGGCATTACCAGCTGGATGGTCAGCTCAAGGGGATGAATTATATGCCTTAGTCCGAGCCCTCACCCTCAGTGAAGGTAAGCGACACAACATCTGTACTGACTCTCGGTATGCCTTCACTACTGTACATATACATGGAGCCATCTACAAGGAAAGGGGCCTCTTAACCACAGCAGGAAAAGCTATCAAGAACAAAGAGGAGATACTGAGACTCCTTGAAGCCATCTGGCTTCCAAAGGAGTAGCAATCCTGCACTGTAAGTGACACCAGAAAGGAGACGACCCTATAGTGCAGGGAAATCATCTGGTAGATGAGGAAGCCAAGACCTCAGGCAGTGAGGACATGGACAGAGCCCTTCCCTCACCATGGCCCTAACACCCCCGAAAGAAGTCCCTCCACCCAGTTACACTAAAAAAGAAAAGGAATGGGCCATGGCTGAGGGAGACACCCTCACTGAAAAGGGGTGGTGGATGATGCCAGATGGGCTCATCTTTGTTCCAACAGCAACTGGAGGGCATCTAGTCAAGGAATACCACCAACTCACTCATCTGGGAAAAACTGCATTAGAGGCCCTTCTCAAGAAGCACTACTACATCAGTCAGCTGCCACCACCGTGCTGAGCAATGAGTGAAAGATTCATAACATGTGCTAAAAATAATGCTCGGTCTGCACCACGGCCCCTGCCAGGTGTCCAGAGGATGGGAGCAACTGCCTTTGAAGATCTAGAGGTAGACTTCACAGATGTGCCACTGAGCAGGGGGTTCAGATATCTCCTAGTAATAGTATGCACATACTCTGGGTGGGTTGAAACCTTCCCAACAAGGACAGAGCAAAGCTGGGAAGTAGCTAAAGTCCTCTTGCAGGAGATCGTGCCCCAGTTTGGCCTGCCATTAACAATCCATAGTGACAATGGACCCACATTTGTGGCAGACATTGTACAGGTCTTGACCAAATCTCTCAACATCACCTGGAGACTCCACACCGATTACTGGCCCCAAAGTTCAGGGAAAGTAGAGCAAATGAATTGCACCCTCAAGGGAACCTTAGCAAAGTTTTGTCAGGAGACTAAACTCCCATGGCCGGATCTGCTACCCCTAGCTCTCCTGAGTGCTCGCTGCATGCCCGAGACATCAGGTTTCTCCGCATTCAAATTAATATATGGACAGCCTCCCCCGTGCTTGGGAAGCCTTCCAGGAAATTTGCATCAGGTTGGAGATGAAGGGATACAGGAGCAGCTTCAGGCCCTGTGAATAAATTACAGCTGAATAAATTACAAAAGTACACCTTTGAGAGGGCCCCAATCTCCTTAGCATCTCAGGTACACTCCTTCCAGATAGGGGACTCAGTTTGGGTCAAAGATTGGAAGAAAGACCCCCTCAAACTGCAGTGGACAGGGCCCTACACTATTGTTCTAACTGCTGCTACTGCCCTCAAGGTCTCAGGTGTCACCCCGTGGGTCCACCACTCCAGAGTGAAGAAAGCTCATCATTTGGACAAGGAACTGTGACAGTGGAGAGTCCAGCCAGATTTCACGAACCCACTCTGGCTTCACCTTCGACGAGACCCCACCGACTGATGGACACCTGCTCACCGTGGTCCCTGGCTCTCATCAGCATGATTTCCATTGCTTATTGGGTGTCCCTAGGGTGTATTACTGCACTTACTTGTCCACGGGTTTCATCTGCTGACGGATTAGCCACGATGGCTCCCTCTACCTAAGGTCATAGATCCCACTTTTACTGGCCCTCTGCTGTCTACTCCTGAGTGCATTTCACCATGGTTTTCTTGGCCCCAGTCAGTCCCGGTCTTCTGCTACCTGGTGTGCTGTTCCTCCTCACTGCCTCTAGCTTGGCCGGCCAGGCAGGGGGGACAAACTCTCATATCACCTTTACTGGAAAATGGACTTTCCAGATTATCCACCTCAATCCTGCACCAGCGCCCCCATTAACTTCTTCCACCTGGGATGGGCACACACCAAAGGTTAACCTCCATTTTGATGGATACCAGCTTCTTGATACCTCCTGGGAACCTCATAGATGGTGTTCCTACCATGGCCTTCACTCAGGTAACTGGCTGGTAGATATCTACATCTGTGGGGGCCCTACACTTCAACAGCCAAACACCTGTCCTCAGTTCTTTTCACAAGCCTGGGGATGTGAGTTGTGGGTGGCAACTTGGCCGGGAATGGAACGATGGTCCACCAGGTGGTGGCACCTCAAACAGTGCAGTGACATCCAGATTTTCTTGTCATGCAACGCCACCCCATCCTCTTGCTTTAACAATCACTGTATACCACTCACCCTCTCAGTCTTAGAACCCAATGCCACATCATGGGCTACAGGAATCATTCTCCTGTTGGGCCAGTATCACCCTAAGGGAACCAACCCCATGGCCAAATTTATGATTAAGTCCATATTCACTCCAAGCCTTACAGTTAACCCCCAGAGTCAGACAGAAAATAACTCACCCTGGTGCATCCCTGCGTCCCCCATCCACACGCAACAAGCATCTATAGCGCAACTGTTAGGTATGATTAACGCCTCCCACCAAGCGCTTAACCACTCAAATCCATCCCTAGGGTCTGACTGTTGGATCTGTATGAAGCCCGGTCCCATCCAATACCTAGGTGTCATCCTCAACCAATCTACCATTTCACCTCCCACCTCAGCACCAGGGACCTCAGAGTATCCATTTCTGACTCCGGTACTGCTGTATGGCAACTCTTCCTCTCCCATCATGGGCCACAGTTGGGTCTGTGTGCCTAACAACACTTTTCTGGCTTGTGATCAAGGTGTATACATCTGCATCACCCAGCGCAATCAATCATGCACACTTGTCAGTCTCTTACCCGATCTTTCAGTCCTCCCTGGGAATGATGCTCCACTCATATGGAGACCTCCTAGCCACCCTCGATGCTCCCCCGTGGCCATCCTTCTTATCATGAGCCTGCTGGCCGCATCAGGTGTTGCCCTCAGTGCCACTGGTGTTGGGATGTCTCAGGTTCAGTACCAGGGGTTAACTCAACAACTCATGGCAGATTTTTCCGTTCTCACTCAGTCGGCCCTGGCCCTGCAGCGCCAATTTGATTCACTGGACTCAGTGGTCCTCCAAAACAAGTGCAGGCTGTACTTACTCAGGGCCGCGCAAGGCAGGGGGCTCTGCCTCTTCTTATAGGAGGAATGTTGTTTCTATGCTAATGAGTTGGGGGTGGTCCAAGAAACTCTGACCCAATTACAAGAATGAGTACATCACTGGTGGGAATCACTCCAGTGGACAACTTGGTGGGATACCCTCTCACAATGGTTCCCTTGGTTTGCACCCCTGGTCTGCCCCTTCCTATTGCTTCTCCTCATAGTAGCATTTGGTCCTTGTATTCTTAATGCCCTTACTAGGTTTATCACTACTCAAATTGCTAAAATTGGACTCCAGTTGCTCCTTACTCACTATCGCCCCTTAGAAGATGAAAATGATGCCCTCTAAACAAGGTGTTAAAAGGGGCATCAAAGGAGGGAATGATAAGGAAAATTTGTGTCCTAAGATGGCTGACCAAGCCAGCGAGAGAGTCTCAGCCATTGCCCCAGGGCTTTCCGGGTTCTTCTCCCTGCTCTGCTTCCCGCTCGCACCAATCTGGGTTCTTCTCCCTGCTCCGCTTCGCACACATACCAAAAGTGCCAAGTATGCGGAAGTAGAAGTGTATAAATTGCCCCTTTTGTTTGTGCTCGGGGCTCAGACCTTTGGAGATCACTCTCCTCTGAGCCTGCCAGCGTTAAATAAACCTCCTATCCTCCAAGATATCCAAGTGCCACTTGGTTCTACCTTCAGGCGATCCAGTCCAGGTTCTGTAACAGCAATTGACAGAAAACTCAGTTATGAGCTAAAATTATGACATGGCTTTTTAAAAAAGCTACTACAACCACAGGCTGCTTTTTTGGTATGTAGATCAAAGGAAAGCTAGCTCCAGGGTACTGTAGACCTTAAGAGATTTTTCTACCATTTGTCTTTTAGGGCACTGTCCTCCCCTTGTTTTCATACTGGTTCTTTTTTATTCTTCAGTGTCATTTGTGAAACTCCTCCCCTGTCTCTATTTCCCCACACCCCTAGCATTATTGAGGTATGAATGATAAATAAAAATTATATACACTTAAGTTGTACAATGTGATTTTGATACATGTATACATTGTGAAATGTTTGCCACAATCTAGCTAATTAACACAGTCTTCCATTAAGGAATCAATCCCATTTATAAATGCACCAAAACCATAAGATACCTAGGAATAAACCTAAACAAAGAGGTAAAATACCTGTACTCTGAAAACTATAAAACATGATGAAAGAAATTGAAGAGGACACAAAGAAATAGATAAACATTCCATGCTCATAGATTGGAAGAAAAGAATATTTTAAAATGTCTATACTACCCAAAGCAATATACATATTTAATGCAAGCCCTATCAAAATACCACCAGCATTTTCCACAGAATAGAACAAACAATCCTAAAATTTGTATGGAGCCATCATAGACCCTGAATAGCCAAAGTGATCTTGAAAAAGAAAAGCAAAGCTGGAGGCATCACAATTCCAGACTTCAAGTTATATTACAAAGCTGTAGTGATCAGGACATTATGGTACTGGCACAAAAATAGACACATAGATCATTGGAACAGAATAGAAAACCCAGAAATAAACTCACAACTCTATGGTCAATTATTCTTCAACAAAGCAAGAAAGAATTTCCAATGGGAAAAAGACAGTCTCTACAACAAATGGGAAAACTGGACAGCCATGTGCAAAAGAATGAAATGGGACCACTTTCTTCCACCATACACAAAAACAAATTCAAAATGGATGGAAGACCTAAATGTGAGACAGGAAACCATTAAAATCTTAGAGGAGAACACAGACAGTAACAACTTCAGCCATAGCAACTTCATTCTAGATATGTCTCCTGAGGCAAGGGAAACAAAAGCAAAAATAAACTATTGGGACTTCATCAAAATAAAAAGCTTCTGCACAGTAAAAGAAACAATCTATAGGTACTATAGGTACTATAGTAGGTACTATTAAAAAAAGATGAAAGAAAGACACAAAGAAATTGAAAAACTTTCCATGCTCATGGACTGGAAGATCAAATATTAAAATGTCTGTGCTACCCAAAGCAATCTACACATTTAATGCAATCCCTATCAAAGTACCAACTGCATTTTTCACAGAACTAAAACAAGCAATCCTAAAATTTGTATGGAACCACAAGAGACCCTGAGGAACCAAAGCAATCTTGAAAAAAATAAAGCAGGGGACCCTGGGTAGCTCTGTCGGTTAAATGTCCAACTTTTGATTTTGGCTCAGGTCATCATCTCAGGGACATGAAATTGAGCCCTACCTCAGGCTCTGTGCTCAGCGAGGAGTCTGCTGGAGATTCTCTCTCTCCCTCTATCTCTGCCCCTCCCCCGCTTGGATGTGTGTGTGTTTTCTCTGTAAAATAAGTAAGTCTTGAAAAAAAGAAAAAGGAAAGTGAAGTTGGAGGCATAACAATTCTGGACTTCAAGTTATAATACAAAGCTGTAGTAAAGAAACAAAACAAATAGTATGGTACTGGCACAGTAGACACAGATGGGTGGAACAGAATAGAAAACTCAGAAATGAAGCCACAAGTAAATGGTCAGTTAATTTTTGACAGAGCAGGAATAAATATCTAATGGAAAAAAGACAGTCTCTTCAACAAAAGGTGTTGGGAAAACTGGACAACTATATGCAAAAGAATGAAACTGGACCACTTTTTTCACCATACACCAAAATAAATTCAAAATGGATTAAAGACCTAAATGTGAGCCCTGAAACCATGCAAATCCTTGAGGAGAGCAAAGGTAGCAATTTCTGTGACATCAGTCATAGCAACTTACAAAACTTACCACCACAAAACCAAATAATCCAAATAAAAGGTGTGCAGTAGACATGAACAGACATTTTTCCAATGAAGATATACAGATGGTCAACAGACACATGAAAAGATGTTCAACATCACTGATCATCAGGGAAATATAAATCAAAACTACAATGAGATATCACCTCATACATGTCAGAATGGCTAAAATCAACAACACAAGAAACAACAGATGTTGGCTAAGATGTGGAAAAAAGGAACCCTCTTGCACTATTAGTGGGAATGCAAAGTGCTTCAGCCACTGTGGAAAACAGTATGGGGGTTCCTCAAAAAATTAAAAATAGAACTACCCTATGATTCAATAATTGAATTACTGGGTATTTACCTCAAAATACAAAAACACTAATTCAAAGGAATATTTGTAACCCCATGTTTTTTGCAGGAGTATTTACAATAGCCAAACTATGGAAGCAGCCCAAGTGTCCATCAATGGATGAATGGATAAAGGAGGTGTGGTATATATACACAATGGAATATTATTCAGTCATAAAAAAAGAATGAAATCTTGCCATTTGCAACTACCTGGGTGGAGCTAAAGTATAATGCTAAGTGAAATAAATCAGTCAGAGAAAGACAAATACCATATGATTTTACTCATATGTGGAATTTAAGAAACGAAACAAAGAAGCAAAGGAAAAAAGAGAGAAACCAAGAAACAGACTCTTAACTATAGAAAATTATAGATGTTTACCAGAGGGAAGATGGGTGGGGGGATGGGTTCAATAGGTGATGGGGATTAAAGAGTACACTTATTATGATGAAAATAAAATAAAATAGAATAAAACAAAAAACTATGTGTATTCCATTTAATTGAATGTAGAATATTTTATTAAATATTTTCCTATTTTTTTCTTTCAAGATTTTATTTAAATTCAAGTTAGTTAACATATTGTATAGTATTAGTTTCAGGAGAGAATTTAGTGATTCAACAGTTGCATATAACACCCATGCTCATTACAACAAGGGCCCTTCTTAATGCCCATAACCCATTTACCCCATCCCCCCACTTCACCTCCAGCAATCTGCCATTTGTTCCCTATAGTTAAAAGTCTCCTCTCCTATGGTTCGTTTCCCTCTCTGTTTTCATCTGACTTTTTCTTCCTTTCCTCTATATTCATCTGTTTTGTATCTTTATTTTCACAAATGAGTGAAATCATATGGTATTTGTCTTTCTGACTGACTTATTTCACTTAGCATAATACACCCTAGTTCCAACCACGTCATTGCAAATGGCAAGATTTCATTCTTTTTGATGGCTGAGTAATATTCCATTGTGTGTGTGTGTGTGTGTGTGTGTGTGTGTGTGTACCACATCTTCTTTATCCATTCATCAGTCAATGGACATTTGGGTTCTCACTCATCATCAGGGAAATACAAATCAAAACCACCATGAGATACCACCTCACACTGGTCAGTACAGCTAAAATTAACAACTCAGGAAACAACAGATGTTGGTGAGGATGTGTAAAAAGGGGAATTACTCCGTTGGTGGGAATGCAAACTGGTGCAGCCACTCTGGAAAACAGTATGGAGGTTCCCCAAAACGTTAAAAATAAAACTACCCTATGACCCAGCAATTGCACTACTATGTATTTACCCAAAGGATGCAAAAATAGTGATTCAAAAGGGCACATGCACCCCCAATGTTTATAACAACACAATAACCAAAATATGGAAATAACCAGTTCCTACTGATGGCTTTAAATTTTTTAGCTTTTTGCTTTTACTAACGATCCTGAAAAGTTTTATTCCCTTATTTATTCTTATAAACACATTTTTTAAATTTGAGTACTGTTGACAGACAGTGTTACATTATTTTCAGGAGTACAGCAGTGATTTCAACTCTATATGTTATGCTATGCTCACAAGTGTAGTTACCATCTGTCACCATACAATGCTATTACAGTACCATTGACTATATTCCCTACGTTGTGCCTTTTATTCCCATGACTTATTTGTTCCATAAAGTGGAAGCCTGTGTCTCCCACTTCCCTTCACTCATTTTGCCCAAACCCCTACTTCCTTCCCTCTGGCAACTATCAGTTTGTTCTCTGTAGTTGTAGGTCTGATTCTGCTTTTTTAAATTATTAACATATAATGTATTATTTGTTTCAGGGGTACAGGTCTGTTATTCATCAGTCTTACACAATAAATGCACTCACCACAACACATACCCTCCCCAGTGTTCATCACCCAGCCACCCCATCCCCCTCATCTCTGATTCTGCTTTTAAAAATGCCTTTATTACATATGCTTGTAAAACCACATTGAGATACCACCTCACACCAGTAAGAATGGCAAAAATTGGCAAGGCAAGAAACAACAAATGTTGGAGAGGTTGTGGAGAAAGGGGAACCCTCTTACACTGTTGGTGGGAATGCAAGTTGGTACAGCCACTTCGGAAAACAGTGTGGAGGTGCCTCAAAAAATTTAAAATAGGGTTACCCTATGACCCAGCAATTGCACTACTGGGTATTTACCCTAAAGATACAGATGTAGTGAAAAGAAGGGCCATATGCACCCTAATGTTCATAGCAGCAATGTCCGCAATACCCAAACTGTGGAAAGAGCTAAGATGCCCTTCAACAGATGAATGGAGAAAGAAGATGTGGTCCATATATAGAATGGAATATTACTCAGCCATCAGAAAGGATGAATACCCAACTTTTGCATCAACATGGATGGGACTGGAGGAGATTATGCTAAGTGAAATAAGTCAAACAGAGAAAGTCAATAATCATATAGTTTCCCTTATTTGTGGAACATAAGGAATAACATGGAGGACTTTAAGGGAAGGAAGGGAAAAATGAAGGGGGGGGGAATCGGGGGGAGAGATGAACCATGAGAGACTATGGACTCCAAGAAACAAACTGAAGGTTTTAGGGGGAGGTGGGTGGGGGGATGGGTTAGCCCAGTGATGGGTATTAAGGAGGGCACGTATTGCATGGAGCACTGGGTGTTATACGCAAACAAGGATGGGTTAGCCTGGTGATGGGTATTAAAGAGGGCACATTTTGCATGGAGCACTGGGTGTTATATGCAAACAATGAATCATGGAACACTACATCAAACACTAATGATGTAACGTATGGTGATTAACATAACATAATAAAAAATCTAATGATGTACTGTATGGTGACTAACATAACATAATAAAATAAAATAAAAAAACCACATCTCTAGCATGACAGAGGAGCTATCACATCAATTTTCTGAAATAACACTTGTCAAAGTAGCTGAATGCATAGTTTTATACCTACATCTTTGCACAGTTCTCTGATTTTCTTTTCCTTAGGTCACATTCTCCTAATGAGAATTACTGGGTCAAAGAGTGTGTTTTAAAATTTGAATACATTGCCAAACTTTACTTCAGAAATGGTGTGAAGACTGTTTAATTAACAAGGTCTTATATCACACAGCTCTCTACTTGTAAGGCCTGTCCCAGAATCCTGTGTATAAAATAACATGCAGGAGTGTGTGTGAATGGGGACAAAGGTAGGACAAAAAAATTAAGTGCAAGGTCAGAAAAGAAGTCAGAGGGAACTATTGAATTTATCACATCACTGGAATTTAGCTCCACATCTTGCCATACCAAAGGTAATTAAGAGAAAAATTAAAGAATACCATTGTTGGCTTATAAAATTGATAAAGGTAATGATACTTAGTGTTGGTATGATTGTAGGAAATATGCATTCATACATTGTTCATGGAATGAAAATTGGTACAACTTTTCTAGGGGACAATTTGAGAATATATTTTAAAAGCTTTGAAGTTGTTCTTGCCCTTTAAACTAGTAGTTCTACTTATAAGATTGTATCCTAAGGAAAGAATCAACGTGAACAAAGGTCTGTGTGTATGGGTTATCTAATAAATCGATATTGCGGTAGCCATCTGTTCAATTTTTAAGGAAATATGTTCAGATATCCAACTTGTACCATATAGAAAAATTCCATAGGATTTGAGATACAAATGTAAAAAGGAAACTAGAAAGGTATTATAAGAAAACATAGGATATTTGTATAACTTCTCTTTGGTTTTCTAAAATTTTTTACAGCATCCTGTTTTTATTTCATGTTTACAATACCTTAGAACTCTGAGAATAATAAAAGTTGCCTTCTGCTCTTTATTTCACTGTTTTATTTGATTTGCTTGTTTTGTTCTTTAATACAGGAGGCTTTCCTATAGGGGAGGGCTTATCAACTGGTGATCTTCACTATAAGATGACTGAGAACCTGGCTAGTTTACTGGGGACCCCCAAATGGCATAATCTATAGGTCTTTTCTCTGGGAATAGTTCCAGTTTTTTCAGAGGTGAATTCTCCAATTTTCTATCTGGAAAATACATATCTGGCTGCTTGTGTTCTTACTTTAAAATTTCATATACTGTCACTATTTTCAATATGATGCCCTTTCACTACCTCCCACTCTACCTGGGACATCTGGGCCTAGGGGATTCTGTGGATCAATTTTTAAAAACGAACTTCCAGTCTCCTGCCAGAGTAGGGAAAATGTATTTTTCTGGCTAAGCAGGATGAGGGAAGGAACCTGAGAGTGTTCTAAAAGCACTTCTCATACACATACAACCAAACCCTCTGTTTTCAGGCTCCTGCTTTCTTTGGTCACTGCTATCTCTAATTTCTGAGCTTTTCAGGAGTTCTGTGGCATGCATTGTCTGGCTTCTCATTTCACATCCCCACGTTCTGCCACAGACACTTGCATTTCAGCTTTTTCAGCTCTGCTAACCTGCATCTGCTTTCTATCATTTAAAAAGGTATTTACATATCTTCAATTTTGAATTTATCTTTGTGTAAGGTGTAAGAGAATGGTCCAGTTTCATTCTTCTGTATGTAGCTGTCCAATTTTCCCGACACCATTTATTGAAGAGACTGTCTTTTTTCCATTGGATTTTTTTTTACTGATTTGTCAAATATTAGTTGACCATAGAGTTGAGGTTCCATTTCTGGAGTCTCTATTCTGTTCCATTGAGCTATGTGTCTGTTTTTGTGCCAATACCATGCTGTCTTGGTGATCACAGCTTTGTAATACAACATGAAGTCAGGCAATGTGATGCCCCCAGCTTTGTTTTTCTTTTTCAACATTCCCATGGTGATTCAGTGTCTTTTCTGGTACCATACAAATTTTAGGATTGTTTGTTCCAGCTCTTTGAAAAATGCCAATGGTATTTTAATAAGGATGGCATTGAAAGTGTAGATTGCTTTGGGCAGCATAGACATTTTCACAACGTTTATTTTTCCAATCCATGAGTATGGAATGTTTTTATGTCTTCTTCAGTTTCTTTCATAAGTGTTCTGTAGTTTCTAGAGTATAGATCCTTTACCTCTTTGGTTAGGTTTATCCTAGGTATCTTATGGTTTTTGGTGCTATTGTAAATGGAATCAATTCCCTAATTTCTCTTTCTACAGTTACATTGTTAGTGTATAGGAAAGCAATTGATTTCTGTGCATTGATTTTGTATCCTCCACATTGCTGAATTGCTGTATGAATCCATCAAAATCCTAGAAGAGAACATAGGCAGTAACCTCTTCAACATTGGCCACAGCAACTTCTTTCAAGACACGTCTCCAAAGGCAAGGGAAACAAAAGCAAAAATGAACTTTTGGGACTTCATCAAGATAAAAAGCTTCTGCACAAAAGGAAACAGTCAAAAAAACTAAGAAGCAAACCACGGAATGGGAGAAGATATTTGCAAGCGACATTACAGAAAGGGCTGGTATCCAAGATCTATAAAGAACTTCTCAAACTCAACACCCAAAAAGCAAATAACCCAGTCAAGAAATGGGCAGAAGACATGAACAGACACTTCTCCAAAGAAGATGTACAAATGGCTAAGAGACACATGAAAAAATGCTCAACATCACTAGCCATCAGGGAAATTAAAATCAAAACCACAATGAGATTCCACCTCACACCAGTTAGAATGGCAAAAATCAACAAGGCAGGAAACAGCACATGTTGGCGAGGATGTGGAGAAAGGGGAACCCTCTTACACTGTTGGTGGGAATGCAAGCTGGTACAGCCACTCTGGAAAACAGTATGGAGGTTCCTCAAGATGTTAAAAATGGAGCTACCCTACGACCCAGGAATTGCACTACTGGGTATTTACCCCAAAGACACAGATGTAGTGAAAAGAAGGAGCATCTGCACCCCAATGTTCATAGCAGCAATGTCCACAATAGCCAAACTGTGGAAGGAGCCAAGATGCCCTTCAAAAGATGAATGGTTAAATAAGATGTGGTCCGTATATACAATGGAATATTACTCAGCCATCAGAAAGGATGAATACCCACTATTCACATCGACCTGGATGGAACTGGAGGGGATTATGCTGAGTAAAATAAGTCAATCAGAGAAAGACAATTATCATATGGTTTCACTCATATGTGGAACATAAGGAATAGCATGGAGGACCATAGGGGAAGAGAGGGAAAACTGAATGTGAAGGGGAAGAAATCAGAGAGGGAGGCAAAACATGAGAGACTCTGGGAAACAAACTGAGGGTTTCAGAAGGAAGGGTGTGGGGGGATGGGGTAGCTGGGTGATGGGTATTTAGGAGGAGATGTGTTGTGTTGAGCACTGGGTGTTATATGTAAATAATGAATCATTGAACACTACATCAAAAACTAATGATGTACTATATGGTGACTAACTAAACTAATAAAAAAAATATATTATTTTTATATCTTGTTGGTTGCTGCCTTCATTCCTGTTCTCTTTGTCTTTGTGGATTTATACCCCTTAAAAACTCATTTCCTTTTATTTTAGTGCAGTTTTAGAAGAGATAATAAACGTGTATTTAATGTGTCAAATATAATGGGAAGTCCTCCAATTGTATTTATTAAAATGAAAAATCCACATGCTCTTTGACCTGGAAATCTCACTTATGATAGTTTAACTGTCAGAAATAAAAGTGCCAGTATGTATAGGTAAGTGTACCAGGGTGTTTACTGAAATATTTTTTTGTAATAGTAACAACCTGAATGTCCACTGATAGGGAACTAGTTATATTATGTTATGCTGTATATATACCATGGATTATTATGTAGTAGTTGAAAGGAATAAGGCATATTGATTTGGAAGGCTGTCTATGACACAATGCTAGGTAAAAGAGAATGCTATAGTAACCCCATTTTTGTGAAAGAAAATAAACTCATATGTTTATATATTTGTATATGTGAAGGAAAAACTGTAAGGATTCACATTCGATTTTCACATTGGTTACATTAAGGGGATAGCTTTGGGGAGGGAGTGAAAGAATACATCAATTTAACTTTAGGAACTTTGGTACTGCATATGAACTACTTCAATTAACCTGTGTTGCTTTTGTTATTCAAACGACAAAATAAACATGTTTTACAAAAGGCATGGGGCGCCTGGGTGGCTCAGTCGTTAAGCATCTGCCTTTGGCTCAGGTCATGATCCCAGGGTCCTGGGATCGAGCCCCACATCGGGCTCCCTGCTCTGCGGGAGGCCTGCTTCTCCCTTTCTTACTCCCCCTGCTTGTGTTCTCTCTCTCGCTGTGTTTCTGTCAAATAAATAAATAAAATCTTTTTTTTAAAGATTTTATTTATTTATTTGAGACAGAGAGAATGAGAGACAGAGAGCACATGAGAGGGGGGAGGGTCAGAGGGAGAAGCAGGCTCCCCGCCGAGCAGGGAGCCCGATGCGGGACTCGATCCAGGGACTCCAGGATCATGACCTGAGCCGAAGGCAGTCGCTTAACCAACTGAGCCACCCAGGCGCCCCAAATAAATAAAATCTTAAAAAAAAAGTTATAGACACAAGAAAGTTCACTACAACATTATCTATGATAATGAAAAATTGGAAAATAATTGTTTATTTAAAAAAATTTTTTCATTATGTTATGTTAGTCACCATACAATACATCATTATTTTTGATGTAGTAATCCATGGAGCACCCAGTGCTCCATGCAGTACGTGCCCTCCTTAATACCCATCACCAGGCTAACCCATCCCCCCACCCACCTCCCCTCTAAAACCCTCAGTTTGTTTATCAGAGTCCATATTCTCTCATGGTTCGTCTCTCCCTCCAGTTTTCCCCCTGTCATTTTTCCCTTCCTTCTCCTAATGTCCTCCATGTTATTCCTTATGTTCCACAAATAAAGGAAACTGTATGATAATTGACTTTCTCTGCTTGACTTATTTCACTTAGCATAATCTCCTCCAGTCCCATCCATGTTGATGTAAAAGTTGGGTATTCATCTTTTCTGATGGCTGAGTAATATTCCACTGTATATATGGACCACATCTTTCTCCATTCATCTGTTGAAGGGCATCTTAGCTCTTTCCACAGTTTGGGTATTGCGGACATTGCTGCTATGAACATTGGGGAGCATATGGTCCTTCTTTTCACTACATCTGCGTCTTTGGGGTAAATACCCAGTAGTGCAATTTCTGGGTCATAGGGTAGCCCTATTTTAAATTTTTTGAGGCACCTCCACACTGTTTTCCAAAGTGGGTGTACCAACTTGCATTCCCAACAACAGTGTAAGAGGGTTTTCCTTTCTCCACAACCTCTCCAACATTTGTTGTTTCTTGCCTTGTCAATTTTTGCCATTCTAACTGGTGTAAGGTGGTATCTCAGTTTTGATTTGATTTGAATTTCCTTGATGGCTAATGATGATGAACATTTTTTCATGTGTCTCTGAGCCATCTGTATGTCTTCTTTGGAGAAGTATCTGTTCATGTCTTCTGTCCATTTTTTGACTTGATTATTTGTTTTTTTGGGTGTTGAGTTTGAGAAGTTCTTTATAGATCTTGGGTACCAGCCCTTTATCTGTAGTGTCCTTTGCAAATATCTTCTCCCATTCTGTGGGTGCCACATGCCCTCCTTAATACCCATCACCCGGTTACCCCATCCCCACACCTCCTTCTCTTTTGTAACCCTCGGTTTGGTTCCCAGAGTCCAGAATCTCTCATGATTTGTCTCCCTCTTTGATTTTTTCCCATTCAGTTTTCCTTTCCCCTATGATCCTCTGTGCTATTCCTTATGTTATACATATGAGTGAAACCATATGATAATTGCCTTTCCCTGCTTGACTTATTTCACTTAGCATAATCCCCTTCAGATCCATCCATGTCGATGCAAATGGTAAGTATTCATCCTTTCTGATGGCTGAGTAATATTTCATTGTATATATGGACCACATCTTCTTTATCCATTCGTCTGTTGAAGGGTGTCTCAGCTCCTTCCACAGTTTGGCTAACTTGGACATTGCAACTATGAACATTAGAGTGCAGGTGCCCCTTCTTTTCTTTATGGCTATATCTTTGGGGTAAATTCCTAGTAGTGTAATTGCTAGGTCATAGGGTAGCTCCATTCTTAACTTCTTGAGGAATCTCCATACTCTTTTCCAGAGTGGCTATACCAGCTTGCATTCCCACCACTAGTATAAGAGGCTTCCCCTTTCTCCATAGCCTCGCCAACATTTGTTGTTTTATGTCTTGTTAATTTTTGCCATTCTAATTGGTATTAGTTGGTATCTCATTGTGCTTTTGATTTGTATTCCCCTGATGGCTAGTGTTGTTGAACATTTTTTCATGTGTCTCTTAGGCATTTGTATGTCTTCTTTGGAGAAATGTCAGTTCATGTCTTCTGCCCATTTCTTGATTGGATTATTTGTTTTTTGGGTGTTGAGTTTGAGAAGTTCTTTATAGATCTTGGATATCAGCCTTTTATCTGTAATGTCATATGCAAATATCTTCTCCCATTCTGTGGGTTGCCTCTTAGTTTCGTTGACTATTTCCTTTACTGTGCAGAAGCTTTTTATCTCGATGGAGTCCTGAAAGTTCATTTTTGCTTTTGTTTCTCTTGCCTTTATACACATATCTTTAAAGAGCTCGCTGTGGCCAATGTTGAATAGGTTACTACCTGAGTTCTTCTTCAGGATTTTGATGGGTTCCTGTCTCACATTGAGGTCTTTCATCCATTTTGAGTTTATCCTTGTATATGGTGTAATAGAATGGTCCAGTTTCATTATTCTGCATCTAGCTGTCCAATTTTCCCGACACCATTTATTGAAGATTCTTTTTTCCATTGGATATTCTTTCCAGATTTCTTGAAGATTAGTTAACCATACAGTTGAGGGCCCATTTCTGGGCCCTATTCTTTTCCACTGATCTATGTGTCTGTTTTTGTGCCAAGACTATGCTGTCTTGAGGATCAGGGCTTTGTCATATAGCTTGAAACCAGGCAATGTGATGCCCCCAGCTTTGATTTTCTTTTTCAACATTCCCTTGGTGATTCCGAGTCTTTTATGGTTCCATACAAGTTTTAGGGTTATTTGTTCCAGCTCCATGAAAAACGTTGATAGTGTTTTGATAGGGATTGCATTGAAAGTGTACATTGCTCTGGACAGCATAGACATTTTCTTTTTTTTAAATTTTATTTTATTATGTTATGTTAATCACCAAACAATACATCATTAGTTTTTAATGTGGTGATCCATGATTCATTGTTTTCGTATAATACCAGTGCTCTGGGGGGGTGGGGGGAAGATGGCGGAGGAGTAGGGGACCCTATTTCAACTGGTCCCCGGAATTGAGCTGGGTATCTACCAGACCACTCTGAGCACCCACGAAACCAGCCTGAGATGTAAGAAGATCTGGATCTCTACAAACAGAATATCACAGGCACTTGGTTTTGAGGTACAAAGCAGAGAGCTGTGATTCTGCGGGCAGATATCGGAGGATAAACGGCAGCGGGAGGGTGCCTGGATGTGGGGATCCTACACCGCCGGTGAGTGACAGCCGCGTGTGCTGCGGACGGGGCACAGACTCCCAGACCGGTAGCGTCGGGAAAGGACTTTAGGGCAGCCCCCGGGGTGGAAAACCAGACCAGCGGGGTCGAGTGCACGTGAACCGCAGTCCCATGGACAGAAACCGGAGCGACAGTCGCGCACACCCGAACTGCAGCCTCCAAGACGGAAACCCGGTGCGCCGGGGTTGCACCGGTGAACTGCAACCCCCTGGGTGGAAATCCCAAGCGGCGGAGTCACGTGCGCACAAACTGGGAGCGGCTGGCGGTTTTTGAAGCACAAAGGGCAGAGACGTGCCCCGACCTGGAGGCAGGCCTGGGAGTGTTGCGGAGGGGCACACAACCCAGGACGCTGCAGTTTATAGCAGCTTGGACAGAAACGGAGACAGTGTGGCCTGGAGAGCTCACTGAAGAACAGACTGAGGTCTCTCTGCTCTGAGGCAGAGGGTTGGAAACGGTCTCTTCTGCTCTGACTCATGGAAGAGACATGGAAAGCCGCCAGGGAAAGGCGCCAGAGAACAAAAGCCCCAAAGACTGATTCCCACTGAGCCCATCCCTCGCCACAGGGGGGCAGGGCAACTCTGCCCAAACAGGGTTGCCTAACAGCGTGGCAGGCCCCTCCCGCAGAAGACAGGCTGGGAAAACAAGAGGCCAGCAACCCTAAGGTCCCAAGAAAACAGGTGCATCTTGGGAGGCGAGAATTCTACCACTGAACCACCAATGCTCACAACAGGTGCATCTTGTTTGGGTTCTGGTCAATAATTTGGACTCTATACATTCCCTCAAACACCCATCAACAGAATGACTAGGAGGAGGAGCCCTCAAAACAGAAAAGACTCAGAGATTATGACTTACGCTGCAGATTTACAAATGGATGCAGATATAACCAAGATGTCAGAGATGGAATTCAGGCTAGCAATTGTGAAGACAATGGCTAGAATGGAGAAATCCATTAATGGCAACACGGAGTCTCTAAGTGCAGAAATAAAAGGTGAATTGGCAGAACTTAAAAATGCTATCAATGAGATCCAATCCAATCTAGATAATCTAACAGCTAGGGTAACTGAGACAGAAGAGAGAATAAGCGATCTGGAAGACAGTATAATAGATAAAAAGAGAAAAGAGGAGGCCAGGGAAAAACAACTCAGAATCCATGAAAATAGAATCAGAGAAATAAGTGACACCATGAGGCGTTCCAATGTCAGAATAATTGGAATCCCAGAGGGAGTGGAGAGAGAGAGAGGGCTAGAAGATGTATTTGAGCAAATCGTAGCTGAGAACTTCCCTAATCTGGGGAATGAAACAAACATTCGAGTCCTAGAGGCAGAGAGGACCCCTCCTAAGATCAAGGAACACAGGCCAACACTCCAGCATGTAATAGTAAAACTTGCAAATCTTAGAACCAAGGAAACCATCTTAAGGGCAGTTAGGGGGAAGAGATTCCTTACGTACAGGGGGAGGAACATCAGAATAACGTCAGACCTATCCACAGAGACCTGGCAAGCCAGAAAGGGCTGGCAAGACATATTCAGGGTACTAAATGAGAAGAACATGCAGCCAAGAATACTTTATCTGGCAAGGCTTTCATTTACAATGGATGGAGAGATGCAGAGCTTCCACGACCGGCAGAATTTGAAAGAATATGTGACCACTAAGCCGGCCCTGCAAGAAATATTAAGGGGGGTTCTATAAAAGGAGAAAGACCCCAAGAGTGATCTACAACAGAAATTTACAGGGACAATCTATAAAAACAAGGACTTCACAGGCAACATGATGACAATTAATTCATATCTTTCAATAATCACTCTCAACGTGAATGGACTAAACGCTCCCATAAAACGGCACAGGGTTGCAGATTGGATAAAAAGACAGGACCCATCCATATGCTGTCTACAAGAGACTCATTTTAAACCTAAAGATACATCCAGACTGAAAGGGAAGGGATGGAGATCTGTCTTCCATGCCAGCGGACCTCAAAGGAAAGCTGGGGTAGCAATTCTTATCTCAGACAAATTAGATTTTAAACTAAAGTCTGTAATAAGAGACACAAAAGGACACTATATCATTCTTAAAGGGTCTATCCAACAAGAAGATCTAACAATTGTAAATATCTATGCCCCCAACATGGGAGCAGCCCTCTACATAAGCCAACTGTTAACCAAAATAAAGAGTCATATTGATAACAATACATTAATTGTAGGAGACCTCAATACTCTACTCTCAGCAATGGACAGATCATCTAAGCAGAAAATCAACAAGGAAACAAGAGTTTTGAATGAGACATTGGACCAGATTTACCTCAGAGATATTTACAGAACATTCCATCCTAAAACAACAGAATACTCATTCTTCTCGAGCACACATGGAACTTTCTCCAGAATAGACCATATACTGGCTCACAAATCAGGTCTCAACCGATACCAAAAGATTGAGATTATTCCCTGCCTATTCTCAGACCAGAATGCTCTAAAACTGGAACTCAATCACAAGAAAAAATTTGGCAGAAATTCAAACACTTGGAAGCTCAAGAATGTTGGGGTCAACCAAGAAACCAAAGAAGAACTTAAACAATTCATGGAAATCAATGAGAACGAAAACACATCGGTCCAAAACCTATGGGATACTGCAAAGGCGGTCCTAAGGGGGAAATACATCGCCATCCAAGCCTCACTCAAAAAAATGGGAAAATCCCGAATTCACCAACTAACTCTACACCTTAAAGAACTAGAGAAAAAGCAACAAACGATGCCTAAGCCATGCATTAGAAGAGAAATAATTAAAATTAGAGCAGAAATCAATGCATTAGAAACCAGAAACACAGTAGATCAGATCAATGAAACTAGAAGTTGGTTCTTTGAAAGAATTAATAAGATTGATAAACCACTGGCCAGACTTATCCAAAAGAAAAGAGAAAGGACCCAAATTAATAAAATTATGACTGAAAGGGGAGAGATCACGACTAACACCAAGGAAATAGAAACAATTATTAGAAATTATTATCAACAACTCTATGCCAATAAACTGAGCAATCTGGGTGAAATGGAGGCCTTCCTGGAAACCTATAAGCTGCCAAGACTGAAACAGGAATAAATTGACAACCTGAATAGGCCAATAACCAGTAACGAGATTGAAGCAGTGATCCAAAACCTCCCAAAAAACAAGAGTCCAGGGCCTGATGGATTCCCTGAGGAATTCTACCAAACATTCAAAGAAGAAATAATACCTATTCTACTGAAGCTGTTTCAAAAAATAGGAACAGAAGGAAAACTTCCAAACTCATTCTATGAGGCCAACATTACCTTAATCCCCAAACCAGGCAAAGACCCCATCAAAAAGGAGAATCTCAGACCGATATCCCTGATGACTATGGATTCCAAAAGCCTCAACAAAATCCTAGCTAATAGGATCCAACAATACATTAAAAGGATCATCCACCATGACCAAGTGGGATTTATCCCCGGGATGCAAGGGTGGTTCAACATTTGCAAATCAATCAATGTGATAGAACACATTAAGAAGAGGAGGGAGAAGAACCATATGGTCCTCTCAATTGATGCAGAAAAAGCATTTGACAAAATACAACATCCTTTCCTTATTAAAACTCTCCAGAGTATAGGGATAGAGGGAAAATTCCTCAAGCTCATAAAATCCATCTATGAAAAACCGACAGTGAATATCATCCTCAATGGGGATAAGCTGAGAGCCTTTCCTTAAGATCAGGAACACGTCAAGGGTGCCCACTCTCACCACTGTTGTTCAACATAGTACTAGAAGTCCTAGCAACAGCAATCAGACAACAAGAAGAAATAAAAGGTATTCAAATTGGCAAAGAAGAAGTCAAACTCTCTCTTTTCGCAGACGACATGATACTTTATGTGGAAAACCCAAAAGACTCCACCCCCAAATTACTAGAACACATCCAGCAATTCAGTAATGTGGCAGGAT